>NW_026912199.1:0-167500 GCF_963662255.1 Cinclus cinclus
CCCTACAAAATGACATCTGCCAAGTGGGCTCTTGAGTTTGGCTTCTTGGGGAAAAGTGCCTCCGTTCAAAGCCAACTTGCCTAACTAGCCTGCGGCCCGTGCTGGGCTTTAGACTACAAAAATTCCATAAGGACGAGGATTTCTCCCAGACCAAAGCTGCCCCCTCCTCCAAACCTGGCTGCCATCAGAGGCCCAAACGCGCCCCACAAAATGACATCTGCATTGAGGGTTCTTGAGTTTGGCTTCTTGGGGAAAAGTGCCTCCTTTCGGAGCCAACTTGCCTAACTTGCCTGCGGCCCGTCCTGGGCTTTTGAGTACAAAAATTCCAGAAGGACGAGGATTTCTCCCAGGCCAAAGCTGCCCCCTCCTCCAAACCTGGCTGCCATCGGAGGCCCAAACGTGCCCTACAAAATGACACCTGCCAAGTGGGCTCTTGAGTTTGGCTTCTTGGGGAAAAGTGACTCCTTTCAAAACCAACTTGCCTGTGTCCCGTCCCGGGCTTTTGCTACAAAAATTCCATAAGGACGAGGATTCCTCCCAGACCAAAGCTGCCCCCTCCTCCAAACCTGGCTGCCATCGGAGGCCCAAACGCGCCCTACAAAATGACATCTGCCAAGTGGGCTCTTGAGTTTGGCTTCTTGGGGAAAAGTGCCTCCTTTCGGAGTCAACTTGCCTGCGGCCCATGCAGGGCTTTTGCCGACAAAAATTCCATAAGGACGAGGATTTCTCCCAGACCAAAGCTGCCCCCTCCTCCAAACCTGGCTGACATCGGAGGCCCAAACGCGCCCTACAAAATGACACCTGCCAAGTGGGCTCTTGAGTTTGGCTTCTTGGGGGAAAGTGCCTCCTTTGAAAGCCAACTTGCCTGCGGCCCGTCCTGGGCTTGTGCCTACAAAAATTCCATAAGGACGAGGATTTCTCCCAGAACAAAGCTGCCCCCTCCTCCAAACCTGGCTGCCATCGGAGGCCCAAACGCGCCCTACAAAATGACATCTGCCAAGTGGGCTCTTGAGTTTGGCTTCTTGGGGAAAAGTGCTTCCTTTCGGAGCCAAAATGCCTAACTTGCCTGCGGCCCGTCCTGGGCTTTTGAGTACAAAAATTCCAGAAGGACGAGGATTTCTCCCAGACCAAAGCTGCCCCCTCCTCCAAACCTGGCTGCCATCGGAGGCCCAAACGCGCCCTACAAAATGACACCTGCCAAGTGGGCTCTTGAGTTTGGCTTCTTGGGGAAAAGTGACTCCTTTCAAAACCAACTTGCCTAACTTGCCTGCGGCCCGTCCTGGGCTTTTGCCTACAAAAATTCCAGAAGGACGAGGATTTCTCCCAGACCAAAGCTGCCCCCTCCTCCAAACCTAGCTGCCATCGGTGGCCCAAACGCGCCCTACAAAATGACATCTGCCAAGTGGGTTCCTGAGTTTGGCTTCTTGGGGGAAAGTGCCTCCTTTCGAAGCCAACTTGCCTGCAGCCCGTGCTGGGCTTTAGACTACAAAAATTCCATAGGGACGAGGATTTCTCCCAGACCAAAGCTGCCCCCTCCTCCAAACCTGGCTGCCATCGGAGGCCCAAACGCGCCCCACAAAATGACATCTGCATTGAGGGTTCTTGAGTTTGGCTTCTTGGGGAAAAGTGCCTCCTTTCAAAGCCAACTTGCCTAACTTGCCTGCGGCCCATGCGGGGTTTTTGCCTACAAAAATTCCATAAGGACGAGGATTTCTCCCAGACCAAAGCTGCCCCCTCCTCCAAACCTGGCTGCCATCGGAGGCCCAAACGCGCCCTACAAAATGACACCTGCCAAGTGGGCTCTTGAGTTTGGCTTCTTGGGGAAAAGTGACTCCTTTCAAAACCAACTTGCCTGCGTCCCGTCCCGGGCTTTTGCTACAAAAATTCCATAAGGACGAGGATTCCTCCCAGACCAAAGCTGCCCCCTCCTCCAAACCTGGCTGCCATCGGAGGCCCAAACACGCCCTACAAAATGACATCTGCCAAGTGGGCTCTTGAGTTTGGCTTTCTGGGGAAAAGTGCCTCCTTTCGGAGTCAACTTGCCTGCGGCTCATGCAGGGCTTTTGCCTACAAAAATTCCATAAGGACGAGGATTTCTCCCAGACCAAAGCTGCCCCCTCCTCCAAACCTGGCTGACATCGGAGGCCCAAACGCGCCCTACAAAATGACATCTGCCAAGTGGGCTCTTGAGTTTGGCTTCTTGGGGAAAAGTGCCTCCTTTCGGAGTCAACTTGCCGGCGGCCCATGCAGGGCTTTTGCCTACAAAAATTCCATAAGGACGAGGATTTCTCCCAGAAGAAAGCTGCCCCCTCCTCCAAACCTGGCTG
Source organism: Cinclus cinclus (assembly GCF_963662255.1). Lineage (NCBI taxonomy): Eukaryota > Metazoa > Chordata > Aves > Passeriformes > Cinclidae > Cinclus > Cinclus cinclus. Next base: position 2,328 of record NW_026912199.1, read on the forward strand.
CCATCGGAGGCCCAAACGCGCCCTACAAAATGACATCTGCCAAGTGGGCTCTTGAGTTTGGCTTCTTGGGGGAAAGTGCCTCCTTTCAAAGCCAACTTGCCTGCGGCCCGTCCTGGGCTTTTGCCTAAAAAAATTCCATAAGGACGAGGATTTCTCCCAGAAGAAAGCTGCCCCCTCCTCCAAACCTGGCTACCATCGGAGGCCCAAACGCGCCCTACAAAATGACATCTGCATTGTGGGTTCTTGAGTTTGGCTTCTTGGGGAAAAGTGCCTCCTTTCGGAGCCAACTTGCCTAACTTGCCTGCGGCCCGTCCTGGGCTTTTGAGTACAAAAATTCCAGAAGGACGAGGATTTCTCCCAGACCAAAGCTGCCCCCTCCTCCAAACCTGGCTGCCATCGGAGGCCCAAACGCGCCCTACAAAATGACATCTGCATTGAGGGTTCTTGAGTTTGGCTTCTTGGGGAAAAGTGCCTCCTTTCAAAGCCAACTTGCCTAACTTGCCTGCGGCCCGTCCTGGGCTTTTGCCTACAAAAATTCCAGAAGGACAAGGATTTCTCCCAGACCAAAGCTGCTCCCTCCTCCAAACCTGGCTGCCATCGGAGGCCCAAACGCGCCCTACAAAATGACATCTGCCAAGTGGGCTCTTGAGTTTGGCTTCTTGCGGAAATGTGCCTCCTTTCAAAGCCAACTTGCCTAACTAGCCTGCGGCCCGTGCTGGGCTTTAGACTACAAAAATTCCATAAGGACGAGGATTTCTCCCAGACCAAAGCTGCCCCCTCCTCCAAACCTGGCTGCCATCGGAGGCCCAAACGCGCCCCACAAAATGACATCTGCATTGAGGGTTCTTGAGTTTGGCTTCTTGGGGAAAAGTGCCTCCTTTCGGAGTCAACTTGCCTAACTTGCCTGCGGCCCATGCGGGGTTTTTGCCTACAAAAATTCCATAAGGACGAGGATTTCTCCCAGACCAAAGCTGCCCCCTCCTCCAAACCTGGCTGCCATCGGAGGCCCAAACGCGCCCTAGAAAATGACACCTGCCAAGTGGGCTCTTGAGTTTGGCTTCTTGGGGAAAAGTGACTCCTTTCAAAACCAACTTGCCTGCGTCCCGTCCCGGGCTTTTGCTACAAAAATTCCATAAGGACGAGGATTCCTCCCAGACCAAAGCTGCCCCCTCCTCCAAACCTGGCTGCCATCGGAGGCCCAAACGCGCCCTACAAAATGACATCTGCCAAGTGGGCTCTTGAGTTTGGCTTTCTGGGGAAAAGTGCCTCCTTTCGGAGTCAACTTGCCTGCGGCTCATGCAGGGGTTTTGCCTCCAAAAATTCCATAAGGACGAGGATTTCTCCCAGACCAAAGCTGCCCCCTCCTCCAAACCTGGCTGCCATCGGAGGCCCAAACGCGCCCTACAAAATGACACCTGCCAAGTGGGCTCTTGAGTTTGGCTTCTTGGGGAAAATTGCCTCCTTTCGGAGTCAACTTGCCGGCGGCCCATGCAGGGCTTTTGCCTACAAAAATTCCATAAGGACGAGGATTCCTCCCAGACCAAAGCTGCCCCCTCCGCCAAACCTGGCTGCCATCGGAGGCCCAAACGCGCCCTACAAAATGACATCTGCCAAGCGGGCTCTTGAGTTTGGCTTCTTGGGGAAAAGTGCCTCCTTTCGGAGTCAACTTGCAGGGCTTTTGCCTCCAAAAATTCCATAAGGACGAGGATTTCTCCCAGACCAAAGCTGCCCCCTCCTCCAAACCTGGCTGCCATCGGGGGCCGAAACGTGCCCTACAAAATGACATCTGCCAAGTGGGCTCTTGAGTTTGGCTTCTTGGGTGGAAGTACCTCCTTTCAAAGCCAACTTGCCTGCGGCCCGTCCTGGGCTTTTAGCTACAAAAATTCCATAAGGACGAGGATTTCTCCCAGACCAAAGCTGCCCCCTCCTCTAAACCTGGCTGCCATCGGAGGCCCAAACGCACCCCACAAAATGACACCTGCATTGAGGGTTCTTGAGTTTGGCTTCCTGGGGAAAAGTGCCTCCTTTCGGAGTCAACTTGCCTGCGGCCCATGCAGGGCTTTTGCCTACAAAAATTCCAGAAGGACGAGGATTTCTCCCAGACCAAAACTGCCCCCTCCTCCAAACCTGGCTGCCATCGGAGGCCCAAACGTGCCCTACAAAATGACACCTGCCAAGTGGGCTCTTGAGTTTGGCTTCTTGGGGAAAAGTGCCTCCTTTCGGAGTCAACTCGCCGGCGGCCCATGCAGGGCTTTTGCCTACAAAAATTCCATAAGGACGAGGATTTCTCCCAGACCAAAGCTGCCCCCTCCTCCAAACCTGGCTGCCATCGGAGGCCCAAACGTGCCCTACAAAATGACATCTGCCAAGTGGGCTCTTGAGTTTGGCTTCTTGGGTGGAAGTGCCTCCTTTCAAAGCCAACTTGCCTGCGGCCCGTCCTGGGCTTTTGCCTCCAAAAATTCCAGAAGGACGAGGATTTCTCCCAGACCAAAGCTGCCCCCTCCTCCAAACCTGGCTGCCATCGGAGGCCCAAACGCGCCCCACAAAATGACATCTGCATTGAGGGTTCTTGAGTTTGGCTTCTTGGGGAAAAGTGCCTCCTTTCAAAGCCAACTTGCCTAACTTGCCTGCGGCCCATGCGGGGTTTTTGCCTACAAAAATTCCATAAGGACGAGGATTTCTCCCAGACCAAAGCTGCCCCCTCCTCCAAACCTGGCTGCCATCGGAGGCCCAAACGCGCCCTACAAAATGACACCTGCCAAGTGGGCTCTTGAGTTTGGCTTCTTGGGGAAAAGTGACTCCTTTCAAAACCAACTTGCCTGCGTCCCGTCCCGGGCTTTTGCTACAAAAATTCCATAAGGACGAGGATTCCTCCCAGACCAAAGCTGCCCCCTCCTCCAATCCTGGCTGCCATCGGAGGCCCAAACACGCCCTACAAAATGACATCTGCCAAGTGGGCTCTTGAGTTTGGCTTTCTGGGGAAAAGTGCCTCCTTTCGGAGTCAACTTGCCTGCGGCTCATGCAGGGCTTTTGCCTACAAAAATTCCATAAGGACGAGGATTTCTCCCAGACCAAAGCTGCCCCCTCCTCCAAACCTGGCTGACATCGGAGGCCCAAACGCGCCCTACAAAATGACATCTGCCAAGTGGGCTCTTGAGTTTGGCTTCTTGGGGAAAAGTGCCTCCTTTCAAAGCCAACTTGCCTAACTAGCCTGCGGCCCATTCTGGGCTTTTGCCTACAAAAATTCCATAAGGACGAGGATTTCTCCCAGACCAAAGCTGCCCCCTCCTCCAAACCTGGCTGCCATCGGAGGCCCAAACGCGCCCTACAAAATGACACCTGCCAAGTGGGCTCTTGAGTTTGGCTTCTTGGGGAAAAGTGCCTCCTTTCGGAGTCAACTTGCCGGCGGCCCATGCAGGGCTTTAGACTACAAAAATTCCATAAGGACGAGGATTTCTCCCAGAAGAAAGCTGCCGCCTCCTCCAAACCTGGCTGCCATCGGAGGCCCAAACGCGCCCTACAAAATGACATCTGCCAAGTGGGCTCTTGAGTTTGGCTTCTTGGGGGAAAGTGCCTCCTTTCAAAGCCAACTTGCCTGCGGCCCGTCCTGGGCTTTTGCCTAAAAAAATTCCATAAGGACGAGGATTTCTCCCAGACCAAAGCTGCCCCCTCCTCCAAACCTGGCTACCATCGGAGGCCCAAACGCGCCCTACAAAATGACACCTGCCAAGTGGGCTCTTGAGTTTGGCTTCTTGGGGAAAAGTGCCTCCTTTCGGAGCCAACTTGCCTAACTTGCCTGCGGCCCGTCCTGGGCTTTTGAGTACAAAAATTCCATAAGGACGAGGATTTCTCCCAGACCAAAGCTGCCCCCTCCTCCAAACCTGGCTGCCATCGGAGGCCCAAACGCGCCCTACAAAATGACATCTGCATTGAGGGTTCTTGAGTTTGGCTTCTTGGGGAAAAGTGCCTCCTTTCGGAGTCAACTTGCCTAACTTGCCTGCGGCCCATGCGGGGTTTTTGCCTACAAATATTCCATAAGGACGAGGATTTCTCCCAGACCAAAGCTGCCCCCTCCTCCAAACCTGGCTGACATCGGAGGCCCAAACGCGCCCCACAAAATGACATCTGCATTGAGGGTTCTTGAGTTTGGCTTCTTGGGGAAAAGTGCCTCCTTTCGGAGTCAACTTGCCTAACTTGCCTGCGGCCCATGCGGGGTTTTTGCCTACAAAAATTCCATAAGGACGAGGATTTCTCCCAGACCAAAGCTGCCCCCTCCTCCAAACCTGGCTGACATCGGAGGCCCAAACGCGCCCTAGAAAATGACACCTGCCAAGTGGGCTCTTGAGTTTGGCTTCTTGGGGAAAAGTGACTCCTTTCAAAACCAACTTGCCTGCGTCCCGTCCCGGGCTTTTGCTACAAAAATTCCATAAGGACGAGGATTCCTCCCAGACCAAAGCTGCCCCCTCCTCCAAACCTGGCTGCCATCGGAGGCCCAAACGCGCCCTACAAAATGACATCTGCCAAGTGGGCTCTTGAGTTTGGCTTTCTGGGGAAAAGTGCCTCCTTTCGGAGTCAACTTGCCTGCGGCCCATGCAGGGCTTTTGCCTACAAAAATTCCAGAAGGACGAGGATTTCTCCCAGACCAAAGCTGCCCCCTCCTCCAAACCTGGCTGCCATCGGAGGCCCAAACGCGCCCTACAAAATGACACCTGCCAAGTGGGCTCTTGAGTTTGGCTTCTTGGGGAAAATTGCCTCCTTTCGGAGTCAACTTGCCGGCGGCCCATGCAGGGCTTTTGCCTACAAAAATTCCATAAGGACGAGGATTCCTCCCAGACCAAAGCTGCCCCCTCCGCCAAACCTGGCTGCCATCGGAGGCCCAAACGCGCCCTACAAAATGACATCTGCCGAGTGGGCTCTTGAGTTTGGCTTCTTGGGGAAAAGTGCCTCCTTTCGGAGTCAACTTGCAGGGCTTTTGCCTCCAAAAATTCCATAAGGACGAGGATTTCTCCCAGACCAAAGCTGCCCCCTCCTCCAAACCTGGCTGCCATCGGGGGCCGAAACGTGCCCTACAAAATGACATCTGCCAAGTGGGCTCTTGAGTTTGGCTTCTTGGGTGGAAGTACCTCCTTTCAAAGCCAACTTGCCTGCGGCCCGTCCTGGGCTTTTAGCTACAAAAATTCCATAAGGACGAGGATTTCTCCCAGACCAAAGCTGCCCCCTCCTCTAAACCTGGCTGCCATCGGAGGCCCAAACGCGCCCCACAAAATGACACCTGCATTGAGGGTTCTTGAGTTTGGCTTCCTGGGGAAAAGTGCCTCCTTTCGGAGTCAACTTGCCTGCGGCCCATGCAGGGCTTTTGCCTACAAAAATTCCAGAAGGACGAGGATTTCTCCCAGACCAAAACTGCCCCCTCCTCCAAACCTGGCTGCCATCGGAGGCCCAAACGTGCCCTACAAAATGACACCTGCCAAGTGGGCTCTTGAGTTTGGCTTCTTGGGTGGCAGTGCCTCCTTTCAAAGCCAACTTGCCTGCGGCCCGTCCTGGGCTTTTGCCTCCAAAAATTCCATAAGGACGAGGATTTCTCCCAGACCAAAGCTGCCCCCTCCTCCAAACCTGGCTGCCATCGGAGGCCCAAACGCGCCCTACAAAATGACATCTGCCAAGTGGGCTCTTGAGTTTGGCTTCTTGCGGAAAAGTGCCTCCTTTCAAAGCCAACTTGCCTAACTAGCCTGCGGCCCGTGCTGGGCTTTAGACTACAAAAATTCCATAAGGACGAGGATTTCTCCCAGACCAAAGCTGCCCCCTCCTCCAAACCTGGCTGCCATCGGAGGCCCAAACGCGCCCCACAAAATGACATCTGCATTGAGGGTTCTTGAGTTTGGCTTCTTGGGGAAAAGTGCCTCCTTTCGGAGTCAACTTGCCTAACTTGCCTGCGGACCATGCGGGGTTTTTGCCTACAAAAATTCCATAAGGACGAGGATTTCTCCCAGACCAAAGCTGCCCCCTCCTCCAAACCTGGCTGACATCGGAGGCCCAAACGCGCCCTAGAAAATGACACCTGCCAAGTGGGCTCTTGAGTTTGGCTTCTTGGGGAAAAGTGACTCCTTTCAAAACCAACTTGCCTGCGTCCCGTCCTGGGCTTTTGCTACAAAAATTCCATAAGGACGAGGATTCCTCCCAGACCAAAGCTGCCCCCTCCTCCAAACCTGGCTGCCATCGGAGGCCCAAACGCGCCCTACAAAATGACACCTGCCAAGTGGGCTCTTGAGTTTGGCTTTCTGGGGAAAAGTGCCTCCTTTCGGAGTCAACTTGCCTGCGGCTCATGCAGGGGTTTTGCCTACAAAAATTCCATAAGGACGAGGATTTCTCCCAGACCAAAGCTGCCCCCTCCTCCAAACCTGGCTGCCATCGGAGGCCCAAACGCGCCCTACAAAATGACATCTGCCAAGCGGGCTCTTGAGTTTGGCTTCTTGGGGAAAAGTGCCTCCTTTCGGAGTCAACTTGCCGGCGGCCCATGCAGGGCTTTTGCCTCCAAAAATTCCATAAGGACGAGGATTTCTCCCAGACCAAAGCTGCCCCCTCCTCCAAACCTGGCTGCCATCGGAGGCCCAAACGCGCCCGAGAAAATGACACCTGCCAAGTGGGCTCTTGAGTTTGGCTTCTTGGGGAAAAGTGCCTCCTTTCGGAGCCAACTTGCCTAACTAGCCTGCGGCCCGTGCTGGGCTTTTGCCTCCAAAAATTCCATAAGGACGAGGATTTCTCCCAGACCAAAGCTGCCCCCTCCTCCAAACCTGGCTGCCATCAGAGGCCCAAATGCGCCCTACAAAATGACATCTGCCAAGTGGGCTCTTGAGTTTGGCTTCTTGGGGAAAAGTGCCTCCTTTCGGAGCCAACTTGCCTAACTTGCCTGCGGCCCGTCCTGGGCTTTTGCCTCCAAAAATTCCAGAAGGACGAGGATTTCTCCCAGACCAAAGCTGCCCCCTCCTCCAAACCTGGCTGCCATCGGAGGCCCAAACGCGCCCCACAAAATGACACCTGCATTGAGGGTTCTTGAGTTTGGCTTCCTGGGGAAAAGTGCCTCCTTTCGGAGTCAACTTGCCTGCGGCCCATGCAGGGCTTTTGCCTCCAAAAATTCCATAAGGACGAGGATTTCTCCCAGACCAAAGCTGCCCCCTCCTCCAAACCTGGCTGCCATTGGAGGCCCAAACGTGCCCTACAAAATGACACCTGCCAAGTGGGCTCTTGAGTTTGGCTTCTTGGGTGGAAGTGCCTCCTTTCAAAGCCAACTTGCCTGCGGCCCGTCCTGGGCTTTTGCCTACAAAAATTCCATAAGGACGAGGATTTCTCCCAGACCAAAGCTGCCCCCTCCTCCAAACCTGGCGGCCATCGGAGGCCCAAACGCGCCCTACAAAATGACATCTGCCAAGTGGGCTCTTGAGTTTGGCTTCTTGCGGAAAAGTGCCTCCTTTCAAAGCCAACTTGCCTAACTAGCCTGCAGCCCATTCTGGGCTTTTGCCTACAAAAATTCCATAAGGACGAGGATTTCTCCCAGACCAAAGCTGCCGCCTCCTCCAAACCTAGCTGCCATCGGTGGCCCAAACGCGCCCTACAAAATGACATCTGCCAAGTGGGCTCCTGAGTGTGGCTTCTTGGGGGAAAGTGCCTCCTTTCAAAGCCAACTTGCCTGCAGCCCGTGCTGGGCTTTAGACTACAAAAATTCCATAAGGACGAGGATTTCTCCCAGACCAAAGCTGCCCCCTCCTCCAAACCTGGCTGCCATCGGAGGCCCAAACGCGCCCTACAAAATGACATCTGCATTGAGGGTTCTTGAGTTTGGCTTCTTGGGGAAAAGTGCCTCCTTTCGGAGCCAACTTGCCTAACTTGCCTGCGGCCCATCCTGGGCTTTTGCTACAAAAATTCCATAAGGACGAGGATTTCTCCCAGACCAAAGCTGCCCCCTCCTCCAAACCTGGCTGCCATCGGAGGCCCAAACGCGCCCTACAAAATGACATCTGCATTGTGGGTTCTTGAGTTTGGATTCTTGGGTGAAAGTGCCTCCTTTCAAAGCAACTTGCCGAACTTGCCTGGGGCCCATGCGGGGTTTTTCCCTACAAAAATTCCATAAGGACGAGGATTTCTCCCAGACCAAAGCTGCCCCCTCCTCCAAACCTGGCTGCCATCGGAGGCCCAAACGCGCCCTACAAAATGACACCTGCCAAGTGGGCTCTTGAGTTTGGCTTCTTGGGGAAAAGTGACTCCTTTCAAAACCAACTTGCCTGCGTCCCGTCCCGGGCTTTTGCTACAAAAATTCCATAAGGACGAGGATTCCTCCCAGACCAAAGCTACCCCCTCCTCCAAACCTGGCTGCCATCGGAGGCCCAAACGCGCCCCACCAAATGACACCTTCATTGAGGGTTCTTGAGTTTGGCTTCCTCGGGAAAATTGCCTCCTTTCGGAGTCAACTTGCCTGCGGCCCATGCAGGGCTTTTGTCTACAAAAATTCCAGAAGGACGAGGATTTCTCCCAGACCAAAGCTGCCCCCTCCTCCAAACCTGGCTGCCATCGGAGGCCCAAACGTGCCCTACAAAATGACACCTGCCAAGTGGGCTCTTGAGTTTGGCTTCTTGGGTGGAAGTGCCTCCTTTCAAAGCCAACTTGCCTGCGGCCCGTCCTGGGCTTTTGCCTACAAAAATTCCATAAGGACGAGGATTTCTCCCAGACCAAAGCTGCCCCCTCCTCCAAACCTGGCTGCCATCGGAGGCCCAAACGCTCCCTACAAAATGACATCTGCCAAGTGGGCTCTTGAGTTTGGCTTCTTGCGGAAAAGTGCCTCCTTTCAAAGCCAACTTGCCTAACTAGCCTGCGGCCCGTGCTGGGCTTTAGACTACAAAAATTCCATAAGGACGAGGATTTCTCCCAGACCAAAGCTGCCCCCTCCTCCAAACCTGGCTGCCATCGGAGGCCCAAACGCGCCCCACAAAATGACATCTGCATTGAGGGTTCTTGAGTTTGGCTTCTTGGGGAAAAGTGCCTCCTTTCGGAGTCAACTTTCCTAACTTGCCTGCGGCCCATGTGGGGTTTTTGCCTACAAAAATTCCATAAGGACGAGGATTTCTCCCAGACCAAAGCTGCCCCCTGATCCAAACCTGGCTGCCATCGGAGGCCCAAACGCGCCCTACAAAATGACATCTGCCAAGTGGGCTCTTGAGTTTGGCTTCTTGCGGAAAAGTGCCTCCTTTCAAAGCCAACTTGCCTAACTAGCCTGCGGCCCGTGCTGGGCTTTAGACTACAAAAATTCCATAAGGACGAGGATTTCTCCCAGACCAAAGCTGCCCCCTCCTCCAAACCTGGCTGCCATCAGAGGCCCAAACGCGCCCCACAAAATGACATCTGCATTGAGGGTTCTTGAGTTTGGCTTCTTGGGGAAAAGTGCCTCCTTTCGGAGTCAACTTGCCTAACTTGCCTGCGGCCCATGCGGGGTTTTTGCCTACAAAAATTCCATAAGGACGAGGATTTCTCCCAGACCAAAGCTGCCCCCTCCTCCAAACCTGGCTGACATCGGAGGCCCAAACGCGCCCTAGAAAATGACACCTGCCAAGTGGGCTCTTGAGTTTGGCTTCTTGGGGAAAAGTGACTCCTTTCAAAACCAACTTGCCTGCGTCCCGTCCTGGGCTTTTGCTACAAAAATTCCATAAGGACGAGGATTTCTCCCAGACCAAAGCTGCCCCCTCCTCCAAACCTGGCTGCCATCGGAGGCCCAAACGCGCCCTACAAAATGACACCTGCCAAGTGGGCTCTTGAGTTTGGCTTTCTGGGGAAAAGTGCCTCCTTTCAGAGTCAACTTGCCTGCGGCTCATGCAGGGGTTTTGCCTAGAAAAATTCCATAAGGACGAGGATTTCTCCCAGACCAAAGCTGCCCCCTCCTCCAAACCTGGCTGCCATCGGAGGCCCAAACGCGCCCTACAAAATGACACCTGCCAAGTGGGCTCTTGAGTTTGGCTTCTTGGGGGAAAGTGCCTCCTTTCGGAGTCAACTTGCCGGCGGCCCATGCAGGGCTTTTGCCTACAAAAATTCCATAAGGACGAGGATTTCTCCCAGAACAAAGCTGCCCCCTCCTCCAAACCTGGCTGCCATCGGAGGCCCAAACGCGCCCTACAAAATGACACCTGCCAAGTGGGCTCTTGAGTTTGGCTTCTTGGGGAAAAGTGCCTCCTTTCGGAGTCAACTTGCCGGCGGCCCATGCAGGGCTTTTGCCTCCAAAAATTCCATAAGGACGAGGATTTCTCCCAGACCAAAGCTGCCCCCTCCTCCAAACCTGGCTGCCATCGGAGGCCCAAACGCGCCCGAGAAAATGACACCTGCCAAGTGGGCTCTTGAGTTTGGCTTCTTGGGGAAAAGTGCCTCCTTTCGGAGCCAACTTGCCTAACTAGCCTGCGGCCCGTGCTGGGCTTTTGCCTCCAAAAATTCCATAAGGACGAGGATTTCTCCCAGACCAAAGCTGCCCCCTCCTCCAAACCTGGCTGCCATCAGAGGCCCAAATGCGCCCTACAAAATGACATCTGCCAAGTGGGCTCTTGAGTTTGGCTTCTTGGGGAAAAGTGCCTCCTTTCGGAGCCAACTTGCCTAACTTGCCTGCGGCCCGTCCTGGGCTTTTGCCTCCAAAAATTCCATAAGGACGAGGATTTCTCCCAGACCAAAGCTGCCCCCTCCTCCAAACCTGGCTGCCATCGGAGGCCCAAACGCGCCCCACAAAATGACACCTGCATTGAGGGTTCTTGAGTTTGGCTTCCTGGGGAAAAGTGCCTCCTTTCGGAGTCAACTTGCCTGCGGCCCATGCAGGGCTTTTGCCTCCAAAAATTCCATAAGGACGAGGATTTCTCCCAGACCAAAGCTGCCCCCTCCTCCAAACCTGGCTGCCATTGGAGGCCCAAACGTGCCCTACAAAATGACACCTGCCAAGTGGGCTCTTGAGTTTGGCTTCTTGGGTGGAAGTGCCTCCTTTCAAAGCCAACTTGCCTGCGGCCCGTCCTGGGCTTTTGCCTACAAAAATTCCATAAGGACGGGGATTTCTCCCAGACCAAAGCTGCCCCCTCCTCCAAACCTGGCTGCCATCGGAGGCCCAAACGCGCCCTACAAAATGACATCTGCCAAGTGGGCTCTTGAGTTTGGGTTCTTGGGGAAAAGTGCTTCCTTTCGCAGCCAAAATGCCTAACTTGCCTGCGGCCCGTCCTGGGCTTTTGAGTACAAAAATTCCATAAGGACGAGGATTTCTCCCAGACCAAAGCTGCCCCCTCCTCCAAACCTAGCTGCCATCGGTGGCCCAAACGCGCCCTACAAAATGACATCTGCCAAGTGGGCTCCTGAGTGTGGCTTCTTGGGGGAAAGTGCCTCCTTTCAAAGCCAACTTGCCTGCAGCCCGTGCTGGGCTTTAGACTACAAAAATTCCATAAGGACGAGGATTTCTCCCAGACCAAAGCTGCCCCCTCCTCCAAACCTGGCTGCCATCGGAGGCCCAAACGCGCCCCACAAAATGACATCTGCATTGAGGGTTCTTGAGTTTGGCTTCTTGGGGAAAAGTGCCTCCTTTCGGAGCCAACTTGCCTAACTTGCCTGCGGCCCATCCTGGGCTTTTGCTACAAAAATTCCATAAGGACGAGGATTTCTCCCAGACCAAAGCTGCCCCCTCCTCCAAACCTGGCTGCCATCGGAGGCCCAAACGCGCCCTACAAAATGACATCTGCATTGTGGGTTCTTGAGTTTGGCTTCTTGGGTGAAAGTGCCTCCTTTCAAAGCAACTTGCCTAACTTGCCTGGGGCCCATGCGGGGTTTTTCCCTACAAAAATTCCATAAGGACGAGGATTCCTCCCAGACCAAAGCTGCCCCCTCCTCCAAACCTGGCTGCCATCGGAGGCCCAAACGCGCCCCACCAAATGACACCTGCATTGAGGGTTCTTGAGTTTGGCTTCCTGGGGAAAAGTGCCTCCTTTCGGAGTCAACTTGCCTGCGGCCCATGCAGGGCTTTTGCCTACAAAAATTCCATAAGGACGAGGATTTCTCCCAGACCAAAGCTGCCCCCTCCTCCAAACCTGGCTGCCATCGGAGGCCCAAACGTGCCCTACAAAATGACACCTGCCAAGTGGGCTCTTGAGTTTGGCTTCTTGGGTGGAAGTGCCTCCTTTCAAAGCCAACTTGCCTGCGGCCCATCCTGGGCTTTTGCCTACAAAAATTCCATAAGGACGAGGATTTCTCCCAGACCAAAGCTGCCCCCTCCTCCAAACCTGGCTGCCATCGGAGGCCCAAACGCGCCCTACAAAATGACATCTGCCAAGTGGGCTCTTGAGTTTGGCTTCTTGCGGAAAAGTGCCTCCTTTCAAAGCCAACTTGCCTAACTAGCCTGCGGCCCGTGCTGGGCTTTAGACTACAAAAATTCCATAAGGACGAGGATTTCTCCCAGACCAAAGCTGCCCCCTCCTCCAAACCTGGCTGCCATCGGAGGCCCAAACGCGCCCCACAAAATGACATCTGCATTGAGGGTTCTTGAGTTTGGCTTCTTGGGGAAAAGTGCCTCCTTTCGGAGTCAACTTGCCTAACTTGCCTGCGGCCCATGTGGGGTTTTTGCCTACAAAAATTCCATAAGGACGAGGATTTCTCCCAGACCAAAGCTGCCCCCTCCTCCAAACCTGGCTGACATCGGAGGCCCAAATGCGCCCTACAAAATGACACCTGCCAAGTCGGCTCTTGAGTTTGGCTTCTTGGGGAAAAGTGACTCCTTTCAAAACCAACTTGCCTGCGTCCCGTCCCGGGCTTTTGCTACAAAAATTCCATAAGGACGAGGATTCCTCCCAGACCAAAGCTGCCCCCTCCTCCAAACCTGGCTGCCATCGGAGGCCCAAACGCGCCCTACAAAATGACACCTGCCAAGTGGGCTCTTGAGTTTGGCTTCTTGGGGAAAATTGCCTCCTTTCGGAGTCAACTTGCCGGCGGCCCATGCAGGGCTTTTGCCTACAAAAATTCCATAAGGACGAGGATTTCTCCCAGAACAAAGCTGCCCCCTCCTCCAAACCTGGCTGCCATCGGAGGCCCAAACGCGCCCTACAAAATGACATCTGCATTGTGGGTTCTTGAGTTTGGCTTCTTGGGGAAAAGTGCCTCCTTTCGGAGCCAACTTGCCTAACTTGCCTGCGGCCCGTCCTGGGCTTTTGAGTACAAAAATTCCAGAAGGACGAGGATTTCTCCCAGACCAAAGCTGCCCCCTCCTCCAAACCTGGCTGCCATCGGAGGCCCAAACGCGCCCCACAAAATGACACCTGCCAAGTGGGCTCTTGAGTTTGGCTTCTTGGGTGGAAGTGCCTCCTTTCAAAGCCAACATGCCTAACTTGCCTGCGGCCCGTCCTGGGCTTTTGCCTACAAAAATTCCATAAGGACGAGGATTTCTCCCAGACCAAAGCTGCCCCCTCCTCCAAACCTGGCTGCCATCGGAGGCCCAAACGCGCCCTACAAAATGACATCTGCCAAGTGGGCTCTTGAGTTTGGCTTCTTGGGGAAAAGTGACTCCTTTCAAAACCAACTTGCCTGCGTCCCGTCCCGGACGTTTGCTACAAAAATTCCATAAGGACGAGGATTCCTCCCAGACCAAAGCTGCCCCCTCCGCCAAACCTGGCTGCCATCGGAGGCCCAAACGCGCCCTACAAAATGACATCTGCCAAGCGGGCTCTTGAGTTTGGCTTCTTGGGGAAAAGTGCCTCCTTTCGGAGTCAACTTGCCTGCGGCCCATGCAGGGCTTTTGCCTCCAAAAATTCCATAAGGACGAGGATTTCTCCCAGACCAAAGCTGCCCCCTCCTCCAAACCTGGCTGCCATCGGAGGCCCAAACGCGCCCTACAAAATGACACCTGCCAAGTGGGCTCTTGAGTTTGGCTTCTTGGGGAAAAGTGCCTCCTTTCGGAGCCAACTTGCCTAACTAGCCTGCGGCCCGTGCTGGGCTTTTGCCTACAAAAATTCCATAAGGACGAGGATTTCTCCCAGACCAAAGCTGCCCCCTCCTCCAAACCTGGCTGCCATCAGAGGCCCAAATGCGCCCTACAAAATGACATCTGCCAAGTGGGCTCTTGAGTTTGGCTTCTTGGGGAAAAGTGCCTCCTTTCGGAGCCAAATTGCCTAACTTGCCTGCGGCCCGTCCTGGGCTTTTGAGTACAAAAATTCCAGAAGGACGAGGATTTCTCCCAGACCAAAGCTGCCCCCTCCTCCAAACCTGGCTGCCATCGGAGGCCCAAACGCGCCCCACAAAATGACACCTGCATTGAGGGTTCTTGAGTTTGGCTTCTTGGGGAAAAGTGCCTCCTTTCGGAGTCAACTTGCCTGCGGCCCATGCAGGGCTTTTGCCTACAAAAATTCCAGAAGGACGAGGATTTCTCCCAGACCAAAGCTGCCCCCTCCTCCAAACCTGGCTGCCATCGGAGGCCCAAACGTGCCCTACAAAATGACACCTGCCAAGTGGGCTCTTGAGTTTGGCTTCTTGGGTGGAAGTGCCTCCTTTCAAAGCCAACTTGCCTGCGGCACGTCCTGGGCTTTTGCTACAAAAATTCCATAAGGACGAGGATTTTTCCCAGACCAAAGCTGCCCCCTCCTCCAAACCTGGCTGCCATCGGAGGCCCAAACGCGCCCTACAAAATGACATTTGCCAAGTGGGCTCTTGAGTTTGGCTTCTTGCGGAAAAGTGCCTCCTTTCAAAGCCAACTTGCCTAACTAGCCTGCGGCCCGTGCTGGGCTTTAGACTACAAAAATTCCATAAGGACGAGGATTTCTCCCAGACCAAAGCTGCCCCCTCCTCCAAACCTGGCTGCCATCGGAGGCCCAAACGCGCCCCACAAAATGACATCTGAATTGAGGGTTCTTGAGTTTGGCATCTTGGGGAAAAGTGCCTCCTTTCGGAGCCAACTTGCCTAACTTGCCTGCGGCCCGTCCTGGGCTTTTGCCTCCAAAAATTCCAGAAGGACGAGGATTTCTCCCAGGCCAAAGCTGCCCCCTCCTCCAAACCTGGCTGCCATCGGAGGCCCAAACGTGCCCTACAAAATGACACCTGCCAAGTGGGCTCTTGAGTTTGGCTTCTTGGGGAAAAGTGACTCCTTTCAAAACCAACTTGCCTGTGTCCCGTCCCGGGCTTTAGACTACAAAAATTCCATAAGGACGAGGATTTCTCCCAGACCAAAGCTGCCCCCTCCTCCAAACCTGGCTGCCATTGGAGGCCCAAACGCGCACTACAAAATGTCATCTGCATTGTGGGTTCTTGAGTTTGGCTTCTTGGGGAAAAGTGCCTCCTTTCAAAGCAACTTTCCTAACTTGCCTGCGGCCCATGCGGGGTTTTTGCCTACAAAAATTCCAGAAGGACGAGGATTTCTCCCAGACCAAAGCTGCCCCCTCCTCCAAACCTGGCTGCCATCGGAGGCC
Source organism: Cinclus cinclus (assembly GCF_963662255.1). NCBI lineage: Eukaryota > Metazoa > Chordata > Aves > Passeriformes > Cinclidae > Cinclus > Cinclus cinclus. Next base: position 17,774 of record NW_026912199.1, read on the forward strand.
GAAACCTGCCCTACAAAATGACATCTGCCAAGTGGGCTCTTGAATTTGGCTTCTTGTGTGGAAGTACCTCCTTTCAAAGCCAACTTGCCTGCGGCCCGTCCTGGGCTTTTGCCTACAAAAATTCCATAAGGACGAGGATTTCTCCCAGACCAAAGCTGCCCCCTCCTCCAAACCTGGCTGCCATCGGAGGCCCAAACGCGCCCCACAAAATGACACCTGCATTGAGGGTTCTTGAGTTTGGCTTCCTGGGAAAAAGTGCCTCCTTTCGGAGTCAACTTGCCTGCGGCCCATGCAGGGCTTTTGCCTACAAAAATTCCAGAAGGACGAGGATTTCTCCCAGACCAAAGCTGCCCCCTCCTCCAAACCTGGCTGCCATCGGAGGCCCAAACGCGCCCTACAAAATGACACCTGCCAAGTGGGCTCTTGAGTTTGGCTTCTTGGGTGGAAGTGCCTCCTTTCAAAGCCAACTTGCCTGCGGCCCGTCCTGGGCTTTTGCCTCCAAAAATTCCATAAGGACGAGGATTTCTCCCAGACCAAAGCTGCCCCCTCCTCCAAACCTGGCTGCCATCGGAGGCCCAAACGCGCCCTACAAAATGACATCTGCCAAGTGGGCTCTTGAGTTTGGCTTCTTGCGGAAAAGTGCCTCCTTTCAAAGCCAACTTGCCTAACTAGCCTGCGGCCCGTGCTGGGCTTTAGACTACAAAAATTCCATAAGGACGAGGATTTCTCCCAGACCAAAGCTGCCCCCTCCTCCAAACCTGGCTGCCATCGGAGGCCCAAACGCGCCCCACAAAATGACATCTGCATTGAGGGTTCTTGAGTTTGGCTTCTTGGGGAAAAGTGCCTCCTTTCGGAGTCAACTTGCCTAACTTGCCTGCGGCCCATGCGGGGTTTTTGCCTACAAAAATTCCATAAGGACGAGGATTTCTCCCAGACCAAAGCTGCCCCCTCCTCCAAACCTGGCTGACATCGGAGGCCCAAACGCGCCCTAGAAAAGGACACCTGCCAAGTGGGCTCTTGATTTTGCCTTCTTGGGGAAAAGTGACTCCTTTCAAAACCAACTTGCCTGCGTCCCGTCCCGGGCTTTTGCTACAAAAATTCCATAAGGACGAGGATTCCTCCCAGACCAAAGCTGCCCCCTCCTCCAAACCTGGCTGCCATCGGAGGCCCAAACGCGCCCTACAAAATGACATTTGCCAAGTGGGCTCTTGAGTTTGGCTTCTTGCGGAATAGTGCCTCCTTTCAAAGCCAACTTGCCTAACTAGCCTGCGGCCCGTGCTGGGCTTTTGACTACAAAAATTCCATAAGGACGAGGATTTCTCCCAGACCAAAGCTGCCCCCTCCTCCAAACCTGGCTGCCATCGGAGGCCCAAACGCGGCCCAAAAAATGACATCTGAATTGAGGGTTCTTGAGTTTGGCTTCTTGGGGAAAAGTGCCTCCTTTCGGAGCCAACTTGCCTAACTTGCCTGCGGCCCGTCCTGGGCTTTTGCCTCCAAAAAATCCATAAGGACGAGGATTTCTCCCAGGCCAAAGCTGCCCCCTCCTCCAAACCTGGCTGCCATCGGAGGCCCAAACGTGCCCTACAAAATGACACCTGCCAAGTGAGCTCTTGAGTTTGGCTTCTTGGGGAAAAGTGACTCCTTTCAAAACCAACTTGCCTGTGTCCCGTCCCGGGCTTTTGCTACAAAAATACCAGAAGGACGAGGATTTCTCCCAGACCAAAGCTGCCCCCTCCTCCAAACCTGGCGGCCATCGGAGGCCCAAACGCGCCCTACAAAATGACATCTGCATTGTGGGTTCTTGAGTTTGGCTTCTTGGGGAAAAGTGCCTCCTTTCAAAGCAACTTGCCTAACTTGCCTGCGGCCCATGCGGGGTTTTTGCCTACAAAAATTCCATAAGGACGAGGATTTCTCCCAGACCAAAGCTGCCCCCTCCTCCAAACCTGGCTGCCATCGGAGGCCCAAACGCGCCCTACAAAATGACACCTGCCAAGTGGGCTCTTGAGTTTGGCTTCTTGGGGAAAAGTGACTCCTTTCAAAACCAACTTGCCTGCGGCCCGTGCTGGGCTTTTGCTACAAAAATTCCATAAGGACGAGGATTCCTCCCAGACCAAAGCTGCCCCCTCCTCCAAACCTGGCTGCCATCGGAGGCCCAAACGCGCCCTACAAAATGACATCTGCATTGTGGGCTCTTGAGTTTGGCTTTCCCCGGAAATGTGCCTCCTTTCGGAGTCAACTTGCCTGCGGCCCATGCAGGGCTTTTGCCTACAAAAATTCCAGAAGGACGAGGATTTCTCCCAGACCAAAGCTGCCCCCTCCTCCAAACCTGGCTGCCATCGGAGGCCCAAACGTGCCCTACAAAATGACACCTGCCAAGTGGGCTCTTGAGTTTGGCTTCTTGGGTGGAAGTGCCTCCTTTCAAAGCCAACTTGCCTGCGGCCCGTCCTGGGCTTTTGCCTACAAAAATTCCATAAGGACGAGGATTTCTCCCAGACCAAAGCTGCCCCCTCCTCCAAACCTGGCTGCCATCGGAGGCCCAAACGCGCCCTACAAAATGACATCTGCCAAGTGGGCTCTTGAGTTTGGCTTCTTGCGGAAAAGTGCCTCCTTTCAAAGCCAACTTGCCTAACTAGCCTGCGGCCCGAGCTGGGCTTTAGACTACAAAAATTCCATAAGGACGAGGATTTCTCCCAGACCAAAGCTGCTCCCTCCTCCAAACCTGGCTGCCATCGGAGGCCCAAACGCGCCCCACAAAATGACATCTGCATTGAGGGTTCTTGAGTTTGGCTTCTTGGGGAAAAGTGCCTCCTTTCGGAGTCAACTTGCCTAACTTGCCTGCGGCCCATGCGGGGTTTTTGCCTCCAAAAATTCCAGAAGGACGAGGATTTCTCCCAGACCAAAGCTGCCCCCTCCTCCAAACCTGGCTGACATCGGAGGCCCAAACGCGCCCTAGAAAATGACACCTGCCAAGTGGGCTCTTGAGTTTGGCTTCTTGGGGAAAAGTGACTCCTTTCAAAACCAACTTGCCTGCGTCCCGTCCCGGGCTTTTGCTACAAAAATTCCATAAGGACGAGGATTCCTCCCAGACCAAAGCTGCCCCCTCCTCCAAACCTGGCTGCCATCGGAGGCCCAAACGCGCCCTACAAAATGACATCTGCCAAGTGGGCTCTTGAGTTTGGCTTTCTGGGGAAAAGTGCTTCCTTTCGGAGTCAACTTGCCTGCGGCTCATGCAGGGGTTTTGCCTACAAAAATTCCATAAGGACGAGGATTTCTCCCAGACCAAAGCTGCCCCCTCCTCCAAACCTGGCTGCCATCGGAGGCCCAAACGCGCCCTACAAAATGACACCGGCTAAGTGGGCTCTTGAGTTTGGCTTCTTGGGGAAAATTGCCTCCTTTCGGAGTCAACTTGCCGGCGGCCCATGCAGGGCTTTTGCCTACAAAAATTCCATGAGGACGAGGATTCCTCCCAGACCAAAGCTGCCCCCTCCGCCAAACCTGGCTGCCATCGGAGGCCCAAACGCGCCCTACAAAATGACATCTGCCAAGCGGGCTCTTGAGTTTGTCTTCTTCGGGAAAAGTGCCTCCTTTCGGAGTCAACTTGCCGGCGGCCCATGCAGGGCTTTTGCCTCCAAAAATTCCATAAGGACGAGGATTTCTCCCAGACCAAAGCTGTCCCCTCCTCCAAACCTGGCTGCCATCGGAGGCCCAAACGCGCCCTACAAAATGACACCTGCCAAGTGGGCTCTTGAGTTTGGCTTCTTGGGGAAAAGTGCCTCCTTTCGGAGCCAACTTGCCTAACTTGCCTGCGGCCCGTGCTGGGCTTTTGCCTACAAAAATTCCATAAGGACGAGGATTTCTCCCAGACCAAAGCTGCCCCCTCCTCCAAACCTGGCTGCCATCAGAGGCCCAAACGCGCCCTACAAAATGACATCTGCCAAGTGGGCTCTTGAGTTTGGCTTCTTGGGGAAAAGTGCCTCCTTTCGGAGCCAAATTGCCTGCGGCCCATGCAGGGCTTTTGCCTCCAAAAATTCCATAAGGACGAGGATTTCTCCCAGACCAAAGCTGCCCCCTCCTCCAAACCTGGCTGCCATTGGAGGCCCAAACGTGCCCTACAAAATGACACCTGCCAAGTGGGCTCTTGAGTTTGGCTTCTTGGGTGGAAGTGCCTCCTTTCAAAGCCAACTTGCCTGCGGCCCGTCCTGGGCTTTTGCCTACAAAAATTCCATAAGGACGAGGATTTCTCCCAGAACAAAGCTGCCCCCTCCTCCAAACCTGGCTGCCATCGGAGGCCCAAACGCGCCCTACAAAATGACATCTGCCAAGTGGGCTCCTGAGTTTGGCTTCTTGGGGGAAAGTGCCTCCTTTCAAAGCCAACTTGCCTGCAGCCCGTGCTGGGCTTTAGACTACAAAAATTCCATAAGGACGAGGATTTCTCCCAGACCAAAGCTGCCCCCTCCTCCAAACCTGGCTGCCATCGGAGGCCCAAACGCGCCCCACAAAATGACATCTGCATTGAGGCTTCTTGAGTTTGGCTTCTTGGGGGAAAGTGCCTCCTTTCAAAGCAACTTGCCTAACTTGCCTGCGGCCCATGCGGGGTTTTTGCCTACAAAAATTCCATAAGGACGAGGATTTCTCCCAGACCAAAGCTGCCCCCTCCTCCAAACCTGGCTGCCATCGGAGGCCGAAACGTGCCCTACAAAATGACATCTGCCAAGTGGGCTCTTGAGTTTGGCTTCTTGGGTGGAAGTACCTCCTTTCAAAGCCAACTTGACTGCGGCCCGTCCTGGGCTTTTGCCTACAAAAATTCCATAAGGACGAGGATTTCTCCCAGACCAAAGCTGCCCCCTCCTCCAAACCTGGCTGCCATCGGAGGCCCAAACGCGCCCCACAAAATGACACCTGCATTGAGGGTTCTTGAGTTTGGCTTCCTGGGGAAAAGTGCCTCCTTTCGGAGTCAACTTGCCTGCGGCCCATGCAGGGCTTTTGCCTACAAAAATTCCAGAAGGACTAGGATTTCTCCCAGACCAAAGCTGCCCCCTCCTCCAAACCTGGATGCCATTGGAGGCCCAAACGTGCCCTACAAAATGACACCTGCCAAGTGGGCTCTTGAGTTTGGCTTCTTGGGTGGAAGTGCCTCCTTTCAAAGCCAACTTGCCTGCGGCCCGTCCTGGGCTTTTGCCTACAAAAATTCCATAAGGACGAGGATTTCTCCCAGACCAAAGCTGCCCCCTCCTCCAAACCTGGCTGCCATCGGAGGCCCAAACGCGCCCTACAAAATGACATCTGCCAAGTGGGCTCTTGAGTTTGTCTTCTTGCGGAAAAGTGCCTCCTTTCAAAGCCAACTTGCCTAACTAGCCTGCGGCCCGTGCTGGGCTTTAGACTACAAAAATTCCATAAGGACGAGGATTTCTCCCAGACCAAAGCTGCCCCCTCCTCCAAACCTGGCTGCCATCGGAGGCCCAAACGCGCCCCACAAAATGACATCTGCATTGAGGGTTCTTGAGTTTGGCTTCTTGGGGAAAAGTGCCTCCTTTCGGAGTCAACTTGCCTAACTTGCCTGCGGCCCATGTGGGGTTTTTGCCTACAAAAATTCCATAAGGACGAGGATTTCTCCCAGACCAAAGCTGCCCCCTCCTCCAAACCTGGCTGCCATCGGAGGCCCAAACGCGCCCTACAAAATGACACCTGCCAAGTGGGCTCTTGAGTTTGGCTTCTTGGGGAAAATTGCCTCCTTTCGGAGTCAACTTGCCGGCGGCCCATGCAGGGCTTTTGCCTACAAAAATTCCATAAGGACGAGGATTTCTCCCAGACCAAAGCTGCCCCCTCCTCCAAACCTGGCTGCCATCGGAGGCCCAAACGCGCCCTACAAAATGACACCTGCCAAGTGGGCTCTTGAGTTTGGCTTCTTGGGGAAAAGTGCCTCCTTTCGGAGCCAACTTGCCTAACTAGCCTGCGGCCCGTGCTGGGCTTTTGCCTACAAAAATTCCATAAGGACGAGGATTTCTCCCAGACCAAAGCTGCCCCCTCCTCCAAACCTGGCTGCCATCGGAGGCCCAAACGCGCCCTACAAAATGACATCTGCCAAGTGGGCTCTTGAGTTTGGCTTCTTGGGGAAAAGTGCCTCCTTTCGGAGCCAAATTGCCTGCGGCCCATGCAGGGCTTTTGCCTCCAAAAATTCCAAAAGGACGAGGATTTCTCCCAGAACAAAGCTGCCCCCTCCTCCAAACCTGGCTGCCATTGGAGGCCCAAACGTGCCCTACAAAATGACACCTGCCAAGTGGGCTCTTGAGTTTGGCTTCTTGGGTGGAAGTGCCTCCTTTCAAAGCCAACTTGCCTGCGGCCCGTCCTGGGCTTTTGCCTACAAAAATTCCATAAGGACGAGGATTTCTCCCAGACCAAAGCTGCCCCCTCCTCCAAACCTGGCTGCCATCGGAGGCCCAAACGCGCCCTACAAAATGACATCTGCCAAGTGGGCTCCTGAGTTTGGCTTCTTGGGGGAAAGTGCCTCCTTTCAAAGCCAACTTGCCTGCAGCCCGTGCTGGGCTTTTGCCTCCAAAAATTCCATAAGGACGAGGATTTCTCCCAGACCAAAGCTGCCCCCTCCTCCAAACCTGGCTGCCATCGGAGGCCCAAACGCGCCCCACAAAATGACATCTGCATTGAGGCTTCTTGAGTTTGGCTTCTTGGGGGAAAGTGCCTCCTTTCAAAGCAACTTGCCTAACTTGCCTGCGGCCCATGCGGGGTTTTTGCCTACAAAAATTCCATAAGGACGAGGATTTCTCCCAGACCAAAGCTGCCCCCTCCTCCAAACCTGGCTGCCATCGGAGGCCGAAACGTGCCCTACAAAATGACATCTGCCAAGTGGGCTCTTGAGTTTGGCTTCTTGGGTGGAAGTACCTCCTTTCAAAGCCAACTTGCCTGCGGCCCGTCCTGGGCTTTTGCCTACAAAAATTCCATAAGGACGAGGATTTCTCCCAGACCAAAGCTGCCCCCTCCTCCAAACCTGGCTGCCATCGGAGGCCCAAACGCGCCCCACAAAATGACACCTGCATTGAGGGTTCTTGAGTTTGGCTTCCTGGGGAAAAGTGCCTCCTTTCGGAGTCAACTTGCCTGCGGCCCATGCAGGGCTTTTGCCTACAAAAATTCCAGAAGGACGAGGATTTCTCCCAGACCAAAGCTGCCCCCTCCTCCAAACCTGGCTGCCATCGGAGGCCCAAACGTGCCCTACAAAATGACACCTGCCAAGTGGGCTCTTGAGTTTGGCTTCTTGGGTGGAAGTGCCTCCTTTCAAAGCCAACTTGCCTGTGGCCCGTCCTGGGCTTTTGCCTACAAAAATTCCATAAGGACGAGGATTTCTCCCAGACCAAAGCTGCCCCCTCCTCCAAACCTGGCTGCCATCAGAGGCCCAAACGCGCCCTACAAAATGACATCTGCCAAGTGGGCTCTTGAGTTTGGCTTCTTGGGGAAAAGTGCCTCCTTTCGGAGCCAAATTGCCTGCGGCCCATGCAGGGCTTTTGCCTCCAAAAATTCCAAAAGGACGAGGATTTCTCCCAGAACAAAGCTGCCCCCTCCTCCAAACCTGGCTGCCATTGGAGGCCCAAACGTGCCCTACAAAATGACACCTGCCAAGTGGGCTCTTGAGTTTGGCTTCTTGGGTGGAAGTGCCTCCTTTCAAAGCCAACTTGCCTGCGGCCCGTCCTGGGCTTTTGCCTACAAAAATTCCATAAGGACGAGGATTTCTCCCAGACCAAAGCTGCCCCCTCCTCCAAACCTGGCTGCCATCGGAGGCCCAAACGCGCCCTACAAAATGACATCTGCCAAGTGGGCTCCTGAGTTTGGCTTCTTGGGGGAAAGTGCCTCCTTTCAAAGCCAACTTGCCTGCAGCCCGTGCTGGGCTTTTGCCTCCAAAAATTCCATAAGGACGAGGATTTCTCCCAGACCAAAGCTGCCCCCTCCTCCAAACCTGGCTGCCATCGGAGGCCCAAACGCGCCCCACAAAATGACATCTGCATTGAGGCTTCTTGAGTTTGGCTTCTTGGGGGAAAGTGCCTCCTTTCAAAGCAACTTGCCTAACTTGCCTGCGGCCCATGCGGGGTTTTTGCCTACAAAAATTCCATAAGGACGAGGATTTCTCCCAGACCAAAGCTGCCCCCTCCTCCAAACCTGGCTGCCATCGGAGGCCGAAACGTGCCCTACAAAATGACATCTGCCAAGTGGGCTCTTGAGTTTGGCTTCTTGGGTGGAAGTACCTCCTTTCAAAGCCAACTTGCCTGCGGCCCGTCCTGGGCTTTTGCCTACAAAAATTCCATAAGGACGAGGATTTCTCCCAGACCAAAGCTGCCCCCTCCTCCAAACCTGGCTGCCATCGGAGGCCCAAACGCGCCCCACAAAATGACACCTGCATTGAGGGTTCTTGAGTTTGGCTTCCTGGGGAAAAGTGCCTCCTTTCGGAGTCAACTTGCCTGCGGCCCATGCAGGGCTTTTGCCTACAAAAATTCCAGAAGGACGAGGATTTCTCCCAGACCAAAGCTGCCCCCTCCTCCAAACCTGGCTGCCATCGGAGGCCCAAACGTGCCCTACAAAATGACACCTGCCAAGTGGGCTCTTGAGTTTGGCTTCTTGGGTGGAAGTGCCTCCTTTCAAAGCCAACTTGCCTGCGGCCCATCCTGGGCTTTTGCCTACAAAAATTCCATAAGGACGAGGATTTCTCCCAGACCAAAGCTGCCCCCTCCTCCAAACCTGGCTGACATCGGAGGCCCAAACGCGCCCTACAAAATGACATCTGCCAAGTGGGCTCTTGAGTTTGGCTTCTTGCGGAAAAGTGCCTCCTTTCAAAGCCAACTTGCCTAACTAGCCTGCGGCCCGTGCTGGGCTTTAGACTACAAAAATTCCATAAGGACGAGGATTTCTCCCAGACCAAAGCTGCCCCCTCCTCCAAACCTGGCTGACATCGGAGGCCCAAACGCGCCCCACAAAATGACATCTGCATTGAGGGTTCTTGAGTTTGGCTTCTTGGGGAAAAGTGCCTCCTTTCGGAGTCAACTTGCCTAACTTGCCTGCGGCCCATGTGGGGTTTTTGCCTACAAAAATTCCATAAGGACGAGGATTTCTCCCAGACCAAAGCTGCCCCCTCCTCCAAACCTGGCTGACATCGGAGGCCCAAACGCGCCCTACAAAATGACACCTGCCAAGTCGGCTCTTGAGTTTGGCTTCTTGGGGAAAAGTGACTCCTTTCAAAACCAACTTGCCTGCGTCCCGTCCTGGGCTTTTGCTACAAAAATTCCATAAGGACGAGGATTCCTCCCAGACCAAAGCTGCCCCCTCCTCCAAACCTGGCTGCCATCGGAGGCCCAAACGCGCCCTACAAAATGACATCTGCCAAGTGGGCTCTTGAGTTTGGCTTTCTGGGGAAAAGTGCCTCCTTTCGGAGTCAACTTGCCTGCGGCTCATGCAGGGGTTTTGCCTACAAAAATTCCATAAGGACGAGGATTTCTCCCAGACCAAAGCTGCCCCCTCCTCCAAACCTGGCTGACATCGGAGGCCCAAACGCGCCCTACAAAATGACACCTGCCAAGTGGGCTCTTGAGTTTGGCTTCTTGGGGAAAATTGCCTCCTTTCGGAGTCAACTTGCCGGCGGCCCATGCAGGGCTTTTGCCTACAAAAATTCCATAAGGACGAGGATTTCTCCCAGAACAAAGCTGCCCCCTCCTCCAAACCTGGCTGCCATCGGAGGCCCAAACGCGCCCTACAAAATGACACCTGCCAAGTGGGCTCTTGAGTTTGGCTTCTTGCGGAAAAGTGCCTCCTTTCAAAGCCAACTTGCCTAACTTGCCTGCGGCCCGTCCTGGGCTTTTGCCTACAAAAATTCCATAAGGATAAGGATTTCTCCCAGACCAAAGCTGCTCCCTCCTCCAAACCTGGCTGCCATCGGAGGCCCAAACGCGCCCTACAAAATGACATCTGCCAAGTGGGCTCTTGAGTTTGGCTTCTTGGGGAAAAGTGACTCCTTTCAAAACCAACTTGCCTGCGTCCCGTCCCGGACGTTTGCTACAAAAATTCCATAAGGACGAGGATTCCTCCCAGACCAAAGCTGCCCCCTCCGCCAAACCTGGCTGCCATCGGAGGCCCAAACGCGCCCTACAAAATGACATCTGCCAAGTGGGCTCTTGAGTTTGGCTTCTTGGGGAAAAGTGCCTCCTTTCGGAGTCAACTTGCCGGCGGCCCATGCAGGGCTTTTGCCTCCAAAAATTCCAGAAGGACGAGGATTTCTCCCAGACCAAAGCTGCCCCCTCCTCCAAACCTGGCTGCCATCAGAGGCCCAAACGAGCCTTACAAAATGACACCTGCCAAGTGGGCTCTTGAGTTTGGCTTCTTGGGGAAAAGTGCCTCCTTTCGGAGCCAACTTGCCTAACTTGCCTGCGGCCTGTGCTGGGCTTTTGCCTACAAAAATTCCATAAGGACGAGGATTTCTCCCAGACCAAAGCTGCCCCCTCCTCCAAACCTGGCTGCCATTGGAGGCCCAAACGCGCCCTACAAAATGACATCTGTCGAGTGGGCTCTTGTGTTTGGCTTCTTGGGGAAAAGTGCCTCCTTTCGGAGCCAAATTGCCTAACTTGCCTGCGGCCCGTCCTGGGCTTTTGCCTCCAAAAATTCCAGAAGGACGAGGATTTCTCCCAGACCAAAGCTGCCCCCTCCTCCAAACCTGGCTGCCATCGGAGGCCCAAACGTGCCCCACAAAATGACACCTGCATTGAGGGTTCTTGAGTTTGGCTTCTTGGGGAAAAGTGCCTCCTTTCGGAGCCAACTTGCCTAACTTGCCTGCGGCCCGTCCTGGGCTTTTGCCTCCAAAAATTCCAGAAGGACGAGGATTTCTCCCAGACCAAAGCTGCCCCCTCCGCGAAACCTGGCTGCCATTGGAGGCCCAAACGTGCCCTACAAAATGACACCTGCCAAGTGGGCTCTTGAGTTTGGCTTCTTGGGGAAAAGTGACTCCTTTCAAAACCAACTTGCCTGTGTCCCGTCCCGGGCTTTTGCTACAAAAATTCCAGAAGGACGAGGATTTCTCCCAGACCAAAGCTGCCCCCTCCTCCAAACCTGGCTGCCATCGGAGGCCCAAACGTGCCCTACAAAATGACACCTGCCAAGTGGGCTCTTGAGTTTGGCTTCTTGGGTGGAAGTACCTCCTTTCAAAGCCAACTTGCATGCGGCCCGTCCTGGGCTTTTGCCTACAAAAATTCCATAAGGACGAGGATTTCTCCCAGACCAAAGCTGCCCCCTCCTCCAAACCTGGCTGCCATTGGAGGCCCAAACGCGCCCTACAAAATGACATCTGCCAAGTGGGCTCTTGAGTTTGGCTTCTTGGGGGAAAGTGCCTCCTTTCAAAGCCAACTTGCCTAACTAGCCTGCGGCCCGTGCTGGGCTTTAGACTACAAAAATTCCATAAGGACGAGGATTTCTCCCAGACCAAAGCTGCCCCCTCCTCCAAACCTGCCTGCCATCAGAGGCCCAAATGCGCCCCACAAAATGACATCTGCCAAGTGGGCTCTTGAGTTTGGCTTCTTGGGGAAAAGTGCCTCCTTTCGGAGCCAACTTGCCTAACTTGCCTGCGGCCCGTCCTGGGCTTTTGCCTCCAAAAATTCCAGAAGGACGAGGATTTCTCCCAGACCAAAGCTGCCCCCTCCTCCAAACCTGGCTGCCATCGGAGGCCCAAACGCGCCCTACAAAATGACATCTGCCAAGTGGGCTCTTGAGTTTGGCTTCTTGGGGAAAAGTGCCTCCTTTCGGAGTCAACTTGCCTGCGGCCCATGCAGGGCTTTTGCCGACAAAAATTCCATAAGGACGAGGATTTCTCCCAGACCAAAGCTGCCCCCTCCTCCAAACCTGGCTGCCATCGGAGGCCCAAACGTGCCCTACAAAATGACACCTGCCAAGTGGGCTCTTGAGTTTGGCTTCTTGGGTGGAAGTGCCTCCTTTCAAAGCCAACTTGCCTGCGGCCCATGCAGGGCTTTTGCCTACAAAAATTCCATAAGGACGAGGATTTCTCCCAGACCAAAGCTGCCCCCTCCTCCAAACCTGGCTGCCATCGGAGGCCCAAACGCGCCCTACAAAATGACATCTGCCAAGTGGGCTCTTGAGATTGGCTTCTTGGGGAAAAGTGCCTCCTTTCAAAGCCAACTTGCCTAACTAGCCTGCGGCCCGTGCTGGGCTTTAGACTACAAAAATTCTAGAAGGACGAGGATTTCTCCCAGACCAAAGCTGCCCCCTCCTCCAAACCTGGCTGCCATCAGAGGCCCAAACGCGCCCCACAAAATGACATCTGCCAAGTGGGCTCTTGAGTTTGGCTTCTTGGGGAAAAGTGACTCCTTTCAAAACCAACTTGCCTAACTTGCCGGCGGCCCGTCCTGGGCTTTTGCCTCCAAAAATTCCAGAAGGACGAGGATTTCTCCCAGACCAAAGCTGCCCCCTCCTCCAAACCTGGCTGCCATCGGAGGCCCAAACGCGCCCCACAAAATGACACCTGCATTGAGGGTTCTTGATTTTGGCTTCCTGGGGAAAAGTGCCTCCTTTCGGAGTCAACTTGCCTGCGGCCCATGCAGAGCTTTTGCCTACAAAAATTCCATAAGGACGAGGATTTCTCCCAGACCAAAGCTGCCCCCTCCTCCAAACCTGGCTGCCATCGGAGGCCCAAACGTGCCCTACAAAATGACACCTGCCAAGTGGGCTCTTGAGTTTGGCTTCTTGGGTGGAAGTGCCTCCTTTCAAAGCCAACTTGCCTGCGGCCCGTCCTGGGCTTTTGCCTACAAAAATTCCATAAGGACGAGGATTTCTCCCAGACCAAAGCTGCCCCCTCCTCCAAACCTGGCTGCCATCGGAGGCCCAAACGCGCCCTACAAAATGACATCTGCCAAGTGGGCTCTTGAGTTTGGCTTCTTGCGGAAAAGTGCCTCCTTTCAAAGCCAACTTGCCTAACTAGCCTGCAGCACATTCTGTGCTTTTGCCTACAAAAATTCCATAAGGACGAGGATTTCTCCCAGACCAAAGCTGCCCCCTCCTCCAAACCTGGCTGCCATCGGAGGCCCAAACGCGCCCTACAAAATGACATCTGCCAAGTGGGCTCTTGAGTTTGGCTTTCTGGGGAAAAGTGCCTCCTTTCGGAGTCAACTTGCCTGCGGCTCATGCAGGGGTTTTGCCTACAAAAATTCCATAAGGACGAGGATTTCTCCCAGACCAAAGCTGCCCCCTCCTCCAAACCTGGCTGACATCGGAGGCCCAAACGCGCCCTACAAAATGACACCTGCCAAGTGGGCTCTTGAGTTTGGCTTCTTGGGGAAAATTGCCTCCTTTCGGAGTCAACTTGCCGGCGGCCCATGCAGGGCTTTTGCCTACAAAAATTCCATAAGGACGAGGATTTCTCCCAGAACAAAGCTGCCCCCTCCTCCAAACCTGGCTGCCATCGGAGGCCCAAACGCGCCCTACAAAATGACACCTGCCAAGTGGGCTCTTGAGTTTGGCTTCTTGCGGAAAAGTGCCTCCTTTCAAAGCCAACTTGCCTAACTTGCCTGCGGCCCGTCCTGGGCTTTTGCCTACAAAAATTCCATAAGGACAAGGATTTCTCCCAGACCAAAGCTGCTCCCTCCTCCAAACCTGGCTGCCATCGGAGGCCCAAACGCGCCCTACAAAATGACATCTGCCAAGTGGGCTCTTGAGTTTGGCTTCTTGGGGAAAAGTGACTCCTTTCAAAACCAACTTGCCTGCGTCCCGTCCCGGACGTTTGCTACAAAAATTCCATAAGGACGAGGATTCCTCCCAGACCAAAGCTGCCCCCTCCGCCAAACCTGGCTGCCATCGGAGGCCCAAACGCGCCCTACAAAATGACATCTGCCAAGTGGGCTCTTGAGTTTGGCTTCTTGGGGAAAAGTGCCTCCTTTCGGAGTCAACTTGCCGGCGGCCCATGCAGGGCTTTTGCCTCCAAAAATTCCAGAAGGACGAGGATTTCTCCCAGACCAAAGCTGCCCCCTCCTCCAAACCTGGCTGCCATCGGAGGCCCAAACGCGCCCTACAAAATGACACCTGCCAAGTGGGCTCTTGAGTTTGGCTTCTTGGGGAAAAGTGCCTCCTTTCGGAGCCAACTTTCCTAACTTGCCTGCGGCCTGTGCTGGGCTTTTGCCTACAAAAATTCCATAAGGACGAGGATTTCTCCCAGAACAAAGCTGCCCCCTCCTCCAAACCTGGCTGCCATCGGAGGCCCAAACGCGCCCTACAAAATGACACCTGCCAAGTGGGCTCTTGAGTTTGGCTTCTTGCGGAAAAGTGCCTCCTTTCAAAGCCAACTTGCCTAACTTGCCTGCGGCCCGTCCTGGGCTTTTGCCTACAAAAATTCCATAAGGACAAGGATTTCTCCCAGACCAAAGCTGCTCCCTCCTCCAAACCTGGCTGCCATCGGAGGCCCAAACGCGCCCTACAAAATGACATCTGCCAAGTGGGCTCTTGAGTTTGGCTTCTTGGGGAAAAGTGACTCCTTTCAAAACCAACTTGCCTGCGTCCCGTCCCGGACGTTTGCTACAAAAATTCCATAAGGACGAGGATTCCTCCCAGACCAAAGCTGCCCCCTCCGCCAAACCTGGCTGCCATCGGAGGCCCAAACGCGCCCTACAAAATGACATCTGCCAAGTGGGCTCTTGAGTTTGGCTTCTTGGGGAAAAGTGCCTCCTTTCGGAGTCAACTTGCCGGCGGCCCATGCAGGGCTTTTGCCTCCAAAAATTCCAGAAGGACGAGGATTTCTCCCAGACCAAAGCTGCCCCCTCCTCCAAACCTGGCTGCCATCGGAGGCCCAAACGCGCCCTACAAAATGACACCTGCCAAGTGGGCTCTTGAGTTTGGCTTCTTGGGGAAAAGTGCCTCCTTTCGGAGCCAACTTTCCTAACTTGCCTGCGGCCTGTGCTGGGCTTTTGCCTACAAAAATTCCATAAGGACGAGGATTTCTCCCAGACCAAAGCTGCCCCCTCCTCCAAACCTGGCTGCCATTGGAGGCCCAAACGCGCCCTACAAAATGACATCTGCCAAGTGGGCTCTTGTGTTTGGCTTCTTGGGGAAAAGTGCCTCCTTTCGGAGCCAAATTGCCTAACTTGCCTGCGGCCCGTCCTGGGCTTTTGCCTCCAAAAATTCCAGAAGGACGAGGATTTCTCCCAGACCAAAGCTGCCCCCTCCTCCAAACCTGGCTGACATCGGAGGCCCAAACGCGCCCTACAAAATGACACCTGCCAAGTGGGCTCTTGAGTTTGGCTTCTTGGGGAAAATTGCCTCCTTTCGGAGTCAACTTGCCGGCGGCCCATGCAGGGCTTTTGCCTACAAAAATTCCATAAGGACGAGGATTTCTCCCAGAACAAAGCTGCCCCCTCCTCCAAACCTGGCTGCCATCGGAGGCCCAAACGCGCCCTACAAAATGACACCTGCCAAGTGGGCTCTTGAGTTTGGCTTCTTGCGGAAAAGTGCCTCCTTTCAAAGCCAACTTGCCTAACTTGCCTGCGGCCCGTCCTGGGCTTTTGCCTACAAAAATTCCATAAGGACAAGGATTTCTCCCAGACCAAAGCTGCTCCCTCCTCCAAACCTGGCTGCCATCGGAGGCCCAAACGCGCCCTACAAAATGACATCTGCCAAGTGGGCTCTTGAGTTTGGCTTCTTGGGGAAAAGTGACTCCTTTCAAAACCAACTTGCCTGCGTCCCGTCCCGGACGTTTGCTACAAAAATTCCATAAGGACGAGGATTCCTCCCAGACCAAAGCTGCCCCCTCCGCCAAACCTGGCTGCCATCGGAGGCCCAAACGCGCCCTACAAAATGACATCTGCCAAGTGGGCTCTTGAGTTTGGCTTCTTGGGGAAAAGTGCCTCCTTTCGGAGTCAACTTGCCGGCGGCCCATGCAGGGCTTTTGCCTCCAAAAATTCCAGAAGGACGAGGATTTCTCCCAGACCAAAGCTGCCCCCTCCTCCAAACCTGGCTGCCATCGGAGGCCCAAACGAGCCTTACAAAATGACACCTGCCAAGTGGGCTCTTGAGTTTGGCTTCTTGGGGAAAAGTGCCTCCTTTCGGAGCCAACTTTCCTAACTTGCCTGCGGCCTGTGCTGGGCTTTTGCCTACAAAAATTCCATAAGGACGAGGATTTCTCCCAGACCAAAGCTGCCCCCTCCTCCAAACCTGGCTGCCATTGGAGGCCCAAACGCGCCCTACAAAATGACATCTGCCAAGTGGGCTCTTGTGTTTGGCTTCTTGCGGAAAAGTGCCTCCTTTCGGAGCCAAATTGCCTAACTTGCCTGCGGCCCGTCCTGGGCTTTTGCCTCCAAAAATTCCAGAAGGACGAGGATTTCTCCCAGACCAAAGCTGCCCCCTCCTCCAAACCTGGCTGCCATCGGAGGCCCAAACGTGCCCCACAAAATGACACCTGCATTGAGGGTTCTTGAGTTTGGCTTCTTGGGGAAAAGTGCCTCCTTTCGGAGCCAACTTGCCTAACTTGCCTGCGGCCCGTCCTGGGCTTTTGCCTCCAAAAATTCCAGAAGGACGAGGATTTCTCCCAGACCAAAGCTGCCCCCTCCGCGAAACCTGGCTGCCATTGGAGGCCCAAACGTGCCCTACAAAATGACACCTGCCAAGTGGGCTCTTGAGTTTGGCTTCTTGGGGAAAAGTGACTCCTTTCAAAACCAACTTGCCTGTATCCCGTCCCGGGCTTTTGCTACAAAAATTCCAGAAGGACGAGGATTTCTCCCAGACCAAAGCTGCCCCCTCCTCCAAACCTGGCTGCCATCGGAGGCCCAAACGTGCCCTACAAAATGACACCTGCCAAGTGGGCTCTTGAGTTTGGCTTCTTGGGTGGAAGTACCTCCTTTCAAAGCCAACTTGCATGCGGCCCGTCCTGGGCTTTTGCCTACAAAAATTCCATAAGGACGAGGATTTCTCCCAGACCAAAGCTGCCCCCTCCTCCAAACCTGGCTGCCATTGGAGGCCCAAACGCGCCCTACAAAATGACATCTGCCAAGTGGGCTCTTGAGTTTGGCTTCTTGGGGGAAAGTGCCTCCTTTCAAAGCCAACTTGCCTAACTTGCCTGCGGCCCGTGCTGGGCTTTAGACTACAAAAATTCCATAAGGACGAGGATTTCTCCCAGAACAAAGCTGCCCCCTCCTCCAAACCTGCCTGCCATCAGAGGCCCAAATGCGCCCCACAAAATGACATCTGCCAAGTGGGCTCTTGAGTTTGGCTTCTTGGGGAAAAGTGCCTCCTTTCGGAGCCAACTTGCCTAACTTGCCTGCGGCCCGTCCTGGGCTTTTGCCTCCAAAAATTCCAGAAGGACGAGGATTTCTCCCAGACCAAACTGCCCCCTCCTCCAAACCTGGCTGCCATCGGAGGCCCAAACGCGCCCTACAAAATGACATCTGCCAAGTGGGCTCTTGAGTTTGGCTTCTTGGGGAAAAGTGCCTCCTTTCGGAGTCAACTTGCCTGCGGCCCATGCAGGGCTTTTGCCGACAAAAATTCCATAAGGACGAGGATTCCTCCCAGACCAAAGCTGCCCCCTCCGCCAAACCTGGCTGCCATCGGAGGCCCAAACGTGCCCTACAAAATGACACCTGCCAAGTGGGCTCTTGAGTTTGGCTTCTTGGGTGGAAGTGCCTCCTTTCAAAGCTAACTTGCCTGCGGCCCATGCAGGGCTTTTGCCTACAAAAATTCCATAAGGACGAGGATTTCTCCCAGACCAAAGCTGCCCCCTCCTCCAAACCTGGCTGCCATCGGAGGCCCAAACGCGCCCTACAAAATGACATCTGCCAAGTGGGCTCTTGAGATTGGCTTCTTGCGGAAAAGTGCCTCCTTTCAAAGCCAACTTGCCTAACTAGCCTGCGGCCCGTGCTGGGCTTTAGACTACAAAAATTCCAGAAGGACGAGGATTTCTCCCAGACCAAAGCTGCCCCCTCCTCCAAACCTGGCTGCCATCAGAGGCCCAAACGCGCCCCACAAAATGACATCTGCCAAGTGGGCTCTTGAGTTTGGCTTCTTGGGGAAAAGTGCCTCCTTTCGGAGCCAACTTGCCTAACTTGCCGGCGGCCCGTCCTGGGCTTTTGCCTCCAAAAATTCCAGAAGGACGAGGATTTCTCCCAGACCAAAGCTGCCCCCTCCTCCAAACCTGGCTGCCATCGGAGGCCCAAACGCGCCCCACAAAATGACACCTGCATTGAGGGTTCTTGATTTTGGCTTCCTGGGGAAAAGTGCCTCCTTTCGGAGTCAACTTGCCTGCGGCCCATGCAGAGCTTTTGCCTACAAAAATTCCATAAGGACGAGGATTTCTCCCAGACCAAAGCTGCCCCCTCCTCCAAACCTGGCTGCCATCGGAGGCCCAAACGTGCCCTACAAAATGACACCTGCCAAGTGGGCTCTTGAGTTTGGCTTCTTGGGTGGAAGTGCCTCCTTTCAAAGCCAACTTGCCTGCGGCCCGTCCTGGGCTTTTGCCTACAAAAATTCCATAAGGACGAGGATTTCTCCCAGACCAAAGCTGCCCCCTCCTCCAAACCTGGCTGCCATCGGAGGCCCAAACGCGCCCTACAAAATGACATCTGCCAAGTGGGCTCTTGAGTTTGGCTTCTTGCGGAAAAGTGCCTCCTTTCAAAGCCAACTTGCCTAACTAGCCTGCAGCACATTCTGTGCTTTTGCCTACAAAAATTCCATAAGGACGAGGATTTCTCCCAGACCAAAGCTGCCCCCTCCTCCAAACCTGGCTGCCATCGGAGGCCCAAACGCGCCCTACAAAATGACATCTGCCAAGTGGGCTCTTGAGTTTGGCTTTCTGGGGAAAAGTGCCTCCTTTCGGAGTCAACTTGCCTGCGGCTCATGCAGGGGTTTTGCCTACAAAAATTCCATAAGGACGAGGATTTCTCCCAGACCAAAGCTGCCCCCTCCTCCAAACCTGGCTGACATCGGAGGCCCAAACGCGCCCTACAAAATGACACCTGCCAAGTGGGCTCTTGAGTTTGGCTTCTTGGGGAAAATTGCCTCCTTTCGGAGTCAACTTGCCGGCGGCCCATGCAGGGCTTTTGCCTACAAAAATTCCATAAGGACGAGGATTTCTCCCAGAACAAAGCTGCCCCCTCCTCCAAACCTGGCTGCCATCGGAGGCCCAAACGCGCCCTACAAAATGACACCTGCCAAGTGGGCTCTTGAGTTTGGCTTCTTGCGGAAAAGTGCCTCCTTTCAAAGCCAACTTGCCTAACTTGCCTGCGGCCCGTCCTGGGCTTTTGCCTACAAAAATTCCATAAGGCCAAGGATTTCTCCCAGACGAAAGCTGCTCCCTCCTCCAAACCTGGCTGCCATCGGAGGCCCAAACGCGCCCTACAAAATGACATCTGCCAAGTGGGCTCTTGAGTTTGGCTTCTTGGGGAAAAGTGACTCCTTTCAAAACCAACTTGCCTGCGTCCCGTCCCGGACGTTTGCTACAAAAATTCCATAAGGACGAGGATTCCTCCCAGACCAAAGCTGCCCCCTCCGCCAAACCTGGCTGCCATCGGAGGCCCAAACGCGCCCTACAAAATGACATCTGCCAAGTGGGCTCTTGAGTTTGGCTTCTTGGGGAAAAGTGCCTCCTTTCGGAGTCAACTTGCCGGCGGCCCATGCAGGGCTTTTGCCTCCAAAAATTCCAGAAGGACGAGGATTTCTCCCAGACCAAAGCTGCCCCCTCCTCCAAACCTGGCTGCCATCGGAGGCCCAAACGCGCCCTACAAAATGACACCTGCCAAGTGGGCTCTTGAGTTTGGCTTCTTGGGGAAAAGTGCCTCCTTTCGGAGCCAACTTTCCTAACTTGCCTGCGGCCTGTGCTGGGCTTTTGCCTACAAAAATTCCATAAGGACGAGGATTTCTCCCAGAACAAAGCTGCCCCCTCCTCCAAACCTGGCTGCCATCGGAGGCCCAAACGCGCCCTACAAAATGACACCTGCCAAGTGGGCTCTTGAGTTTGGCTTCTTGCGGAAAAGTGCCTCCTTTCAAAGCCAACTTGCCTAACTTGCCTGCGGCCCGTCCTGGGCTTTTGCCTACAAAAATTCCATAAGGACAAGGATTTCTCCCAGACCAAAGCTGCTCCCTCCTCCAAACCTGGCTGCCATCGGAGGCCCAAACGCGCCCTACAAAATGACATCTGCCAAGTGGGCTCTTGAGTTTGGCTTCTTGGGGAAAAGTGACTCCTTTCAAAACCAACTTGCCTGCGTCCCGTCCCGGACGTTTGCTACAAAAATTCCATAAGGACGAGGATTCCTCCCAGACCAAAGCTGCCCCCTCCGCCAAACCTGGCTGCCATCGGAGGCCCAAACGCGCCCTACAAAATGACATCTGCCAAGTGGGCTCTTGAGTTTGGCTTCTTGGGGAAAAGTGCCTCCTTTCGGAGTCAACTTGCCGGCGGCCCATGCAGGGCTTTTGCCTCCAAAAATTCCAGAAGGACGAGGATTTCTCCCAGACCAAAGCTGCCCCCTCCTCCAAACCTGGCTGCCATCGGAGGCCCAAACGCGCCCTACAAAATGACACCTGCCAAGTGGGCTCTTGAGTTTGGCTTCTTGGGGAAAAGTGCCTCCTTTCGGAGCCAACTTTCCTAACTTGCCTGCGGCCTGTGCTGGGCTTTTGCCTACAAAAATTCCATAAGGACGAGGATTTCTCCCAGACCAAAGCTGCCCCCTCCTCCAAACCTGGCTGCCATTGGAGGCCCAAACGCGCCCTACAAAATGACATCTGCCAAGTGGGCTCTTGTGTTTGGCTTCTTGGGGAAAAGTGCCTCCTTTCGGAGCCAAATTGCCTAACTTGCCTGCGGCCCGTCCTGGGCTTTTGCCTCCAAAAATTCCAGAAGGACGAGGATTTCTCCCAGACCAAAGCTGCCCCCTCCTCCAAACCTGGCTGACATCGGAGGCCCAAACGCGCCCTACAAAATGACACCTGCCAAGTGGGCTCTTGAGTTTGGCTTCTTGGGGAAAATTGCCTCCTTTCGGAGTCAACTTGCCGGCGGCCCATGCAGGGCTTTTGCCTACAAAAATTCCATAAGGACGAGGATTTCTCCCAGAACAAAGCTGCCCCCTCCTCCAAACCTGGCTGCCATCGGAGGCCCAAACGCGCCCTACAAAATGACACCTGCCAAGTGGGCTCTTGAGTTTGGCTTCTTGCGGAAAAGTGCCTCCTTTCAAAGCCAACTTGCCTAACTTGCCTGCGGCCCGTCCTGGGCTTTTGCCTACAAAAATTCCATAAGGACAAGGATTTCTCCCAGACCAAAGCTGCTCCCTCCTCCAAACCTGGCTGCCATCGGAGGCCCAAACGCGCCCTACAAAATGACATCTGCCAAGTGGGCTCTTGAGTTTGGCTTCTTGGGGAAAAGTGACTCCTTTCAAAACCAACTTGCCTGCGTCCCGTCCCGGACGTTTGCTACAAAAATTCCATAAGGACGAGGATTCCTCCCAGACCAAAGCTGCCCCCTCCGCCAAACCTGGCTGCCATCGGAGGCCCAAACGCGCCCTACAAAATGACATCTGCCAAGTGGGCTCTTGAGTTTGGCTTCTTGGGGAAAAGTGCCTCCTTTCGGAGTCAACTTGCCGGCGGCCCATGCAGGGCTTTTGCCTCCAAAAATTCCAGAAGGACGAGGATTTCTCCCAGACCAAAGCTGCCCCCTCCTCCAAACCTGGCTGCCATCGGAGGCCCAAACGAGCCTTACAAAATGACACCTGCCAAGTGGGCTCTTGAGTTTGGCTTCTTGGGGAAAAGTGCCTCCTTTCGGAGCCAACTTTCCTAACTTGCCTGCGGCCTGTGCTGGGCTTTTGCCTACAAAAATTCCATAAGGACGAGGATTTCTCCCAGACCAAAGCTGCCCCCTCCTCCAAACCTGGCTGCCATTGGAGGCCCAAACGCGCCCTACAAAATGACATCTGCCAAGTGGGCTCTTGTGTTTGGCTTCTTGCGGAAAAGTGCCTCCTTTCGGAGCCAAATTGCCTAACTTGCCTGCGGCCCGTCCTGGGCTTTTGCCTCCAAAAATTCCAGAAGGACGAGGATTTCTCCCAGACCAAAGCTGCCCCCTCCTCCAAACCTGGCTGCCATCGGAGGCCCAAACGTGCCCCACAAAATGACACCTGCATTGAGGGTTCTTGAGTTTGGCTTCTTGGGGAAAAGTGCCTCCTTTCGGAGCCAACTTGCCTAACTTGCCTGCGGCCCGTCCTGGGCTTTTGCCTCCAAAAATTCCAGAAGGACGAGGATTTCTCCCAGACCAAAGCTGCCCCCTCCGCGAAACCTGGCTGCCATTGGAGGCCCAAACGTGCCCTACAAAATGACACCTGCCAAGTGGGCTCTTGAGTTTGGCTTCTTGGGGAAAAGTGACTCCTTTCAAAACCAACTTGCCTGTGTCCCGTCCCGGGCTTTTGCTACAAAAATTCCAGAAGGACGAGGATTTCTCCCAGACCAAAGCTGCCCCCTCCTCCAAACCTGGCTGCCATCGGAGGCCCAAACGTGCCCTACAAAATGACACCTGCCAAGTGGGCTCTTGAGTTTGGCTTCTTGGGTGGAAGTACCTCCTTTCAAAGCCAACTTGCATGCGGCCCGTCCTGGGCTTTTGCCTACAAAAATTCCATAAGGACGAGGATTTCTCCCAGACCAAAGCTGCCCCCTCCTCCAAACCTGGCTGCCATTGGAGGCCCAAACGCGCCCTACAAAATGACATCTGCCAAGTGGACTCTTGAGTTTGGCTTCTTGGGGGAAAGTGCCTCCTTTCAAAGCCAACTTGCCTAACTAGCCTGCGGCCCGTGCTGGGCTTTAGACTACAAAAATTCCATAAGGACGAGGATTTCTCCCAGACCAAAGCTGCCCCCTCCTCCAAACCTGCCTGCCATCAGAGGCCCAAATGCGCCCCACAAAATGACACCTGCCAAGTGGGCTCTTGAGTTTGGCTTCTTGGGGAAAAGTGCCTCCTTTCGGAGCCAACTTGCCTAACTTGCCTGCGGCCCGTCCTGGGCTTTTGCCTCCAAAAATTCCAGAAGGACGAGGATTTCTGCCAGACCAAACTGCCCCCTCCTCCAAACCTGGCTGCCATCGGAGGCCCAAACGCGCCCTACAAAATGACATCTGCCAAGTGGGCTCTTGAGTTTGGCTTCTTGGGGAAAAGTGCCTCCTTTCAAAGCTAACTTGCCTGCGGCCCATGCAGGGCTTTTGCCGACAAAAATTCCATAAGGACGAGGATTTCTCCCAGACCAAAGCTGCCCCCTCCTCCAAACCTGGCTGCCATCGGAGGCCCAAACGCGCCCTACAAAATGACATCTGCCAAGTGGGCTCTTGAGATTGGCTTCTTGCGGAAAAGTGCCTCCTTTCAAAGCCAACTTGCCTAACTAGCCTGCGGCCCGTGCTGGGCTTTAGACTACAAAAATTCCAGAAGGACGAGGATTTCTCCCAGACCAAAGCTGCCCCCTCCTCCAAACCTGGCTGCCATCAGAGGCCCAAACGCGCCCCACAAAATGACATCTGCCAAGTGGGCTCTTGAGTTTGGCTTCTTGGGGAAAAGTGCCTCCTTTCGGAGCCAACTTGCCTAACTTGCCTGCGGCCCGTCCTGGGCTTTTGCCTCCAAAAATTCCAGAAGGACGAGGATTTCTCCCAGACCAAACTGCCCCCTCCTCCAAACCTGGCTGCCATCGGAGGCCCAAACGCGCCCTACAAAATGACATCTGCCAAGTGGGCTCTTGAGTTTGGCTTCTTGGGGAAAAGTGCCTCCTTTCGGAGTCAACTTGCCTGCGGCCCATGCAGGGCTTTTGCCGACAAAAATTCCATAAGGACGAGGATTCCTCCCAGACCAAAGCTGCCCCCTCCGCCAAACCTGGCTGCCATCGGAGGCCCAAACGTGCCCTACAAAATGACACCTGCCAAGTGGGCTCTTGAGTTTGGCTTCTTGGGTGGAAGTGCCTCCTTTCAAAGCTAACTTGCCTGCGGCCCATGCAGGGCTTTTGCCTACAAAAATTCCATAAGGACGAGGATTTCTCCCAGACCAAAGCTGCCCCCTCCTCCAAACCTGGCTGCCATCGGAGGCCCAAACGCGCCCTACAAAATGACATCTGCCAAGTGGGCTCTTGAGATTGGCTTCTTGCGGAAAAGTGCCTCCTTTCAAAGCCAACTTGCCTAACTAGCCTGCGGCCCGTGCTGGGCTTTAGACTACAAAAATTCCAGAAGGACGAGGATTTCTCCCAGGCCAAAGCTGCCCCCTCCTCCAAACCTGGCTGCCATCAGAGGCCCAAACGCGCCCCACAAAATGACATCTGCCAAGTGGGCTCTTGAGTTTGGCTTCTTGGGGAAAAGTGCCTCCTTTCGGAGCCAACTTGCCTAACTTGCCGGCGGCCCGTCCTGGGCTTTTGCCTCCAAAAATTCCAGAAGGACGAGGATTTCTCCCAGACCAAAGCTGCCCCCTCCTCCAAACCTGGCTGCCATCGGAGGCCCAAACGCGCCCCACAAAATGACACCTGCATTGAGGGTTCTTGATTTTGGCTTCCTGGGGAAAAGTGCCTCCTTTCGGAGTCAACTTGCCTGCGGCCCATGCAGAGCTTTTGCCTACAAAAATTCCATAAGGACGAGGATTTCTCCCAGACCAAAGCTGCCCCCTCCTCCAAACCTGGCTGCCATCGGAGGCCCAAACGTGCCCTACAAAATGACACCTGCCAAGTGGGCTCTTGAGTTTGGCTTCTTGGGTGGAAGTGCCTCCTTTCAAAGCCAACTTGCCTGCGGCCCGTCCTGGGCTTTTGCCTACAAAAATTCCATAAGGACGAGGATTTCTCCCAGACCAAAGCTGCCCCCTCCTCCAAACCTGGCTGCCATCGGAGGCCCAAACGCGCCCTACAAAATGACATCTGCCAAGTGGGCTCTTGAGATTGGCTTCTTGCGGAAAAGTGCCTCCTTTCAAAGCCAACTTGCCTAACTAGCCTGCAGCACATTCTGTGCTTTTGCCTACAAAAATTCCATAAGGACGAGGATTTCTCCCAGACCAAAGCTGCCCCCTCCTCCAAACCTGGCTGCCATCGGAGGCCCAAACGCGCCCTACAAAATGACATCTGCCAAGTGGGCTCTTGAGTTTGGCTTTCTGGGGAAAAGTGCCTCCTTTCGGAGTCAACTTGCCTGCGGCTCATGCAGGGGTTTTGCCTACAAAAATTCCATAAGGACGAGGATTTCTGCCAGACCAAAGCTGCCCCCTCCTCCAAACCTGGCTGACATCGGAGGCCCAAACGCGCCCTACAAAATGACACCTGCCAAGTGGGCTCTTGAGTTTGGCTTCTTGGGGAAAATTGCCTCCTTTCGGAGTCAACTTGCCGGCGGCCCATGCAGGGCTTTTGCCTACAAAAATTCCATAAGGACGAGGATTTCTCCCAGAACAAAGCTGCCCCCTCCTCCAAACCTGGCTGCCATCGGAGGCCCAAACGCGCCCTACAAAATGACACCTGCCAAGTGGGCTCTTGAGTTTGGCTTCTTGCGGAAAAGTGCCTCCTTTCAAAGCCAACTTGCCTAACTTGCCTGCGGCCCGTCCTGGGCTTTTGCCTACAAAAATTCCATAAGGACAAGGATTTCTCCCAGACCAAAGCTGCTCCCTCCTCCAAACCTGGCTGCCATCGGAGGCCCAAACGCGCCCTACAAAATGACATCTGCCAAGTGGGCTCTTGAGTTTGGCTTCTTGGGGAAAAGTGACTCCTTTCAAAACCAACTTGCCTGCGTCCCGTCCCGGACGTTTGCTACAAAAATTCCATAAGGACGAGGATTCCTCCCAGACCAAAGCTGCCCCCTCCGCCAAACCTGGCTGCCATCGGAGGCCCAAACGCGCCCTACAAAATGACATCTGCCAAGTGGGCTCTTGAGTTTGGCTTCTTGGGGAAAAGTGCCTCCTTTCGGAGTCAACTTGCC
Organism: Cinclus cinclus; assembly: GCF_963662255.1. NCBI lineage: Eukaryota > Metazoa > Chordata > Aves > Passeriformes > Cinclidae > Cinclus > Cinclus cinclus. The sequence continues at coordinate 43,688 of NW_026912199.1, forward strand.
GGCGGCCCATGCAGGGCTTTTGCCTCCAAAAATTCCAGAAGGACGAGGATTTCTCCCAGACCAAAGCTGCCCCCTCCTCCAAACCTGGCTGCCATCGGAGGCCCAAACGAGCCTTACAAAATGACACCTGCCAAGTGGGCTCTTGAGTTTGGCTTCTTGGGGAAAAGTGCCTCCTTTCGGAGCCAACTTTCCTAACTTGCCTGCGGCCTGTGCTGGGCTTTTGCCTACAAAAATTCCATAAGGACGAGGATTTCTCCCAGACCAAAGCTGCCCCCTCCTCCAAACCTGGCTGCCATTGGAGGCCCAAACGCGCCCTACAAAATGACATCTGCCAAGTGGGCTCTTGTGTTTGGCTTCTTGCGGAAAAGTGCCTCCTTTCGGAGCCAAATTGCCTAACTTGCCTGCGGCCCGTCCTGGGCTTTTGCCTCCAAAAATTCCAGAAGGACGAGGATTTCTCCCAGACCAAAGCTGCCCCCTCCTCCAAACCTGGCTGCCATCGGAGGCCCAAACGTGCCCCACAAAATGACACCTGCATTGAGGGTTCTTGAGTTTGGCTTCTTGGGGAAAAGTGCCTCCTTTCGGAGCCAACTTGCCTAACTTGCCTGCGGCCCGTCCTGGGCTTTTGCCTCCAAAAATTCCAGAAGGACGAGGATTTCTCCCAGACCAAAGCTGCCCCCTCCGCGAAACCTGGCTGCCATTGGAGGCCCAAACGTGCCCTACAAAATGACACCTGCCAAGTGGGCTCTTGAGTTTGGCTTCTTGGGGAAAAGTGACTCCTTTCAAAACCAACTTGCCTGTGTCCCGTCCCGGGCTTTTGCTACAAAAATTCCAGAAGGACGAGGATTTCTCCCAGACCAAAGCTGCCCCCTCCTCCAAACCTGGCTGCCATCGGAGGCCCAAACGTGCCCTACAAAATGACACCTGCCAAGTGGGCTCTTGAGTTTGGCTTCTTGGGTGGAAGTACCTCCTTTCAAAGCCAACTTGCATGCGGCCCGTCCTGGGCTTTTGCCTACAAAAATTCCATAAGGACGAGGATTTCTCCCAGACCAAAGCTGCCCCCTCCTCCAAACCTGGCTGCCATTGGAGGCCCAAACGCGCCCTACAAAATGACATCTGCCAAGTGGGCTCTTGAGTTTGGCTTCTTGGGGGAAAGTGCCTCCTTTCAAAGCCAACTTGCCTAACTAGCCTGCGGCCCGTGCTGGGCTTTAGACTACAAAAATTCCATAAGGACGAGGATTTCTCCCAGACCAAAGCTGCCCCCTCCTCCAAACCTGCCTGCCATCAGAGGCCCAAATGCGCCCCACAAAATGACATCTGCCAAGTGGGCTCTTGAGTTTGGCTTCTTGGGGAAAAGTGCCTCCTTTCGGAGCCAACTTGCCTAACTTGCCTGCGGCCCGTCCTGGGCTTTTGCCTCCAAAAATTCCAGAAGGACGAGGATTTCTGCCAGACCAAACTGCCCCCTCCTCCAAACCTGGCTGCCATCGGAGGCCCAAACGCGCCCTACAAAATGACATCTGCCAAGTGGGCTCTTGAGTTTGGCTTCTTGGGGAAAAGTGCCTCCTTTCAAAGCTAACTTGCCTGCGGCCCATGCAGGGCTTTTGCCGACAAAAATTCCATAAGGACGAGGATTTCTCCCAGACCAAAGCTGCCCCCTCCTCCAAACCTGGCTGCCATCGGAGGCCCAAACGCGCCCTACAAAATGACATCTGCCAAGTGGGCTCTTGAGATTGGCTTCTTGCGGAAAAGTGCCTCCTTTCAAAGCCAACTTGCCTAACTAGCCTGCGGCCCGTGCTGGGCTTTAGACTACAAAAATTCCAGAAGGACGAGGATTTCTCCCAGACCAAAGCTGCCCCCTCCTCCAAACCTGGCTGCCATCAGAGGCCCAAACGCGCCCCACAAAATGACATCTGCCAAGTGGGCTCTTGAGTTTGGCTTCTTGGGGAAAAGTGCCTCCTTTCGGAGCCAACTTGCCTAACTTGCCTGCGGCCCGTCCTGGGCTTTTGCCTCCAAAAATTCCAGAAGGACGAGGATTTCTCCCAGACCAAACTGCCCCCTCCTCCAAACCTGGCTGCCATCGGAGGCCCAAACGCGCCCTACAAAATGACATCTGCCAAGTGGGCTCTTGAGTTTGGCTTCTTGGGGAAAAGTGCCTCCTTTCGGAGTCAACTTGCCTGCGGCCCATGCAGGGCTTTTGCCGACAAAAATTCCATAAGGACGAGGATTCCTCCCAGACCAAAGCTGCCCCCTCCGCCAAACCTGGCTGCCATCGGAGGCCCAAACGTGCCCTACAAAATGACACCTGCCAAGTGGGCTCTTGAGTTTGGCTTCTTGGGTGGAAGTGCCTCCTTTCAAAGCTAACTTGCCTGCGGCCCATGCAGGGCTTTTGCCTACAAAAATTCCATAAGGACGAGGATTTCTCCCAGACCAAAGCTGCCCCCTCCTCCAAACCTGGCTGCCATCGGAGGCCCAAACGCGCCCTACAAAATGACATCTGCCAAGTGGGCTCTTGAGATTGGCTTCTTGCGGAAAAGTGCCTCCTTTCAAAGCCAACTTGCCTAACTAGCCTGCGGCCCGTGCTGGGCTTTAGACTACAAAAATTCCAGAAGGACGAGGATTTCTCCCAGGCCAAAGCTGCCCCCTCCTCCAAACCTGGCTGCCATCAGAGGCCCAAACGCGCCCCACAAAATGACATCTGCCAAGTGGGCTCTTGAGTTTGGCTTCTTGGGGAAAAGTGCCTCCTTTCGGAGCCAACTTGCCTAACTTGCCGGCGGCCCGTCCTGGGCTTTTGCCTCCAAAAATTCCAGAAGGACGAGGATTTCTCCCAGACCAAAGCTGCCCCCTCCTCCAAACCTGGCTGCCATCGGAGGCCCAAACGCGCCCCACAAAATGACACCTGCATTGAGGGTTCTTGATTTTGGCTTCCTGGGGAAAAGTGCCTCCTTTCGGAGTCAACTTGCCTGCGGCCCATGCAGAGCTTTTGCCTACAAAAATTCCATAAGGACGAGGATTTCTCCCAGACCAAAGCTGCCCCCTCCTCCAAACCTGGCTGCCATCGGAGGCCCAAACGTGCCCTACAAAATGACACCTGCCAAGTGGGCTCTTGAGTTTGGCTTCTTGGGTGGAAGTGCCTCCTTTCAAAGCCAACTTGCCTGCGGCCCGTCCTGGGCTTTTGCCTACAAAAATTCCATAAGGACGAGGATTTCTCCCAGACCAAAGCTGCCCCCTCCTCCAAACCTGGCTGCCATCGGAGGCCCAAACGCGCCCTACAAAATGACATCTGCCAAGTGGGCTCTTGAGATTGGCTTCTTGCGGAAAAGTGCCTCCTTTCAAAGCCAACTTGCCTAACTAGCCTGCAGCACATTCTGTGCTTTTGCCTACAAAAATTCCATAAGGACGAGGATTTCTCCCAGACCAAAGCTGCCCCCTCCTCCAAACCTGGCTGCCATCGGAGGCCCAAACGCGCCCTACAAAATGACATCTGCCAAGTGGGCTCTTGAGTTTGGCTTTCTGGGGAAAAGTGCCTCCTTTCGGAGTCAACTTGCCTGCGGCTCATGCAGGGGTTTTGCCTACAAAAATTCCATAAGGACGAGGATTTCTGCCAGACCAAAGCTGCCCCCTCCTCCAAACCTGGCTGACATCGGAGGCCCAAACGCGCCCTACAAAATGACACCTGCCAAGTGGGCTCTTGAGTTTGGCTTCTTGGGGAAAATTGCCTCCTTTCGGAGTCAACTTGCCGGCGGCCCATGCAGGGCTTTTGCCTACAAAAATTCCATAAGGACGAGGATTTCTCCCAGAACAAAGCTGCCCCCTCCTCCAAACCTGGCTGCCATCGGAGGCCCAAACGCGCCCTACAAAATGACACCTGCCAAGTGGGCTCTTGAGTTTGGCTTCTTGCGGAAAAGTGCCTCCTTTCAAAGCCAACTTGCCTAACTTGCCTGCGGCCCGTCCTGGGCTTTTGCCTACAAAAATTCCATAAGGACAAGGATTTCTCCCAGACCAAAGCTGCTCCCTCCTCCAAACCTGGCTGCCATCGGAGGCCCAAACGCGCCCTACAAAATGACATCTGCCAAGTGGGCTCTTGAGTTTGGCTTCTTGGGGAAAAGTGACTCCTTTCAAAACCAACTTGCCTGCGTCCCGTCCCGGACGTTTGCTACAAAAATTCCATAAGGACGAGGATTCCTCCCAGACCAAAGCTGCCCCCTCCGCCAAACCTGGCTGCCATCGGAGGCCCAAACGCGCCCTACAAAATGACATCTGCCAAGTGGGCTCTTGAGTTTGGCTTCTTGGGGAAAAGTGCCTCCTTTCGGAGTCAACTTGCCGGCGGCCCATGCAGGGCTTTTGCCTCCAAAAATTCCAGAAGGACGAGGATTTCTCCCAGACCAAAGCTGCCCCCTCCTCCAAACCTGGCTGCCATCGGAGGCCCAAACGCGCCCTACAAAATGACACCTGCCAAGTGGGCTCTTGAGTTTGGCTTCTTGGGGAAAAGTGCCTCCTTTCGGAGCCAACTTGCCTAACTTGCCTGCGGTCTGTGCTGGGCTTTTGCCTACAAAAATTCCATAAGGACGAGGATTTCTCCCAGACCAAAGCTGCCCCCTCCTCCAAACCTGGCTGCCATTGGAGGCCCAAACGCGCCCTACAAAATGACATCTGCCAAGTGGGCTCTTGTGTTTGGCTTCTTGGGGAAAAGTGCCTCCTTTCGGAGCCAAATTGCCTAACTTGCCTGCGGCCCGTCCTGGGCTTTTGCCTCCAAAAATTCCAGAAGGACGAGGATTTCTCCCAGACCAAAGCTGCCCCCTCCTCCAAACCTGGCTGCCATCGGAGGCCCAAACGTGCCCCACAAAATGACACCTGCATTGAGGGTTCTTGAGTTTGGCTTCTTGGGGAAAAGTGCCTCCTTTCGGAGCCAACTTGCCTAACTTGCCTGCGGCCCGTCCTGGGCTTTTGCCTCCAAAAATTCCAGAAGGACGAGGATTTCTCCCAGACCAAAGCTGCCCCCTCCGCGAAACCTGGCTGCCATTGGAGGCCCAAACGTGCCCTACAAAATGACACCTGCCAAGTGGGCTCTTGAGTTTGGCTTCTTGGGGAAAAGTGACTCCTTTCAAAACCAACTTGCCTGTGTCCCGTCCCGGGCTTTTGCTACAAAAATTCCAGAAGGATGAGGATTTCTCCCAGACCAAAGCTGCCCCCTCCTCCAAACCTGGCTGCCATCGGAGGCCCAAACGTGCCCTACAAAATGACACCTGCCAAGTGGGCTCTTGAGTTTGGCTTCTTGGGTGGAAGTACCTCCTTTCAAAGCCAACTTGCATGCGGCCCGTCCTGGGCTTTTGCCTACAAAAATTCCATAAGGACGAGGATTTCTCCCAGACCAAAGCTGCCCCCTCCTCCAAACCTGGCTGCCATTGGAGGCCCAAACGCGCCCTACAAAATGACATCTGCCAAGTGGACTCTTGAGTTTGGCTTCTTGGGGGAAAGTGCCTCCTTTCAAAGCCAACTTGCCTAACTAGCCTGCGGCCCGTGCTGGGCTTTAGACTACAAAAATTCCATAAGGACGAGGATTTCTCCCAGACCAAAGCTGCCCCCTCCTCCAAACCTGCCTGCCATCAGAGGCCCAAATGCGCCCCACAAAATGACACCTGCCAAGTGGGCTCTTGAGTTTGGCTTCTTGGGGAAAAGTGCCTCCTTTCGGAGCCAACTTGCCTAACTTGCCTGCGGCCCGTCCTGGGCTTTTGCCTCCAAAAATTCCAGAAGGACGAGGATTTCTCCCAGACCAAAGCTGCCCCCTCCTCCAAACCTGGCTGCCATCGGAGGCCCAAACGCGCCCTACAAAATGACATCTGCCAAGTGGGCTCTTGAGTTTGGCTTCTTGGGGAAAAGTGCCTCCTTTCGGAGTCAACTTGCCTGCGGCCCATGCAGGGCTTTTGCCGACAAAAATTCCATAAGGACGAGGATTTCTCCCAGACCAAAGCTGCCCCCTCCTCCAAACCTGGCTGCCATCGGAGGCCCAAACGTGCCCTACAAAATGACACCTGCCAAGTGGGCTCTTGAGTTTGGCTTCTTGGGTGGAAGTGCCTCCTTTCAAAGCCAACTTGCCTGCGGCCCATGCAGGGCTTTTGCCTACAAAAATTCCATAAGGACGAGGATTTCTCCCAGACCAAAGCTGCCCCCTCCTCCAAACCTGGCTGCCATCGGAGGCCCAAACGCGCCCTACAAAATGACATCTGCCAAGTGGGCTCTTGAGATTGGCTTCTTGCGGAAAAGTGCCTCCTTTCAAAGCCAACTTGCCTAACTAGCCTGCGGCCCGTGCTGGGCTTTAGACTACAAAAATTCCAGAAGGACGAGGATTTCTCCCAGACCAAAGCTGCCCCCTCCTCCAAACCTGGCTGCCATCAGAGGCCCAAACGCGCCCCACAAAATGACATCTGCCAAGTGGGCTCTTGAGTTTGGCTTCTTGGGGAAAAGTGCCTCCTTTCGGAGCCAACTTGCCTAACTTGCCGGCGGCCCGTCCTGGGCTTTTGCCTCCAAAAATTCCAGAAGGACGAGGATTTCTCCCAGACCAAAGCTGCCCCCTCCTCCAAACCTGGCTGCCATCGGAGGCCCAAACGCGCCCCACAAAATGACACCTGCATTGAGGGTTCTTGATTTTGGCTTCCTGGGGAAAAGTGCCTCCTTTCGGAGTCAACTTGCCTGCGGCCCATGCAGAGCTTTTGCCTACAAAAATTCCATAAGGACGAGGATTTCTCCCAGACCAAAGCTGCCCCCTCCTCCAAACCTGGCTGCCATCGGAGGCCCAAACGTGCCCTACAAAATGACACCTGCCAAGTGGGCTCTTGAGTTTGGCTTCTTGGGTGGAAGTGCCTCCTTTCAAAGCCAACTTGCCTGCGGCCCGTCCTGGGCTTTTGCCTACAAAAATTCCATAAGGACGAGGATTTCTCCCAGACCAAAGCTGCCCCCTCCTCCAAACCTGGCTGCCATCGGAGGCCCAAACGCGCCCTACAAAATGACATCTGCCAAGTGGGCTCTTGAGATTGGCTTCTTGCGGAAAAGTGCCTCCTTTCAAAGCCAACTTGCCTAACTAGCCTGCAGCACATTCTGTGCTTTTGCCTACAAAAATTCCATAAGGACGAGGATTTCTCCCAGACCAAAGCTGCCCCCTCCTCCAAACCTGGCTGCCATCGGAGGCCCAAACGCGCCCCACAAAATGACATCTGCATTGAGGGTTCTTGAGTTTGGCTCCTTGGGGAAAAGTGCCTCCTTTCGGAGCCAACTTGCCTAACTTGCCTGCGGCCCTTCCTGGGCTTTTGCCTCCAAAAATTCCAGAAGGACGAGGATTTCTCCCAGACCAAAGCTGCCCCCTCCTCCAAACCTGGCTGCCATCGAGGCCCAAACGTGCCCTACAAAATGACACCTGCCAAGTGGGCTCTTGAGTTTGGCTTCTTGAGGAAAAGTGACTCCTTTCCAAACCAACTTGCCTGCGTCCCGTCCCGGGCTTTTGCTACAAAAATTCCATAAGGACGAGGATTTCTCCCAGACCAAAGCTGCCCCCTCCTCCAAACCTGGCTGCCATCGGAGGCCCAAACGCGCCCTACAAAATGACATCTGCCAAGTGGGCTCTTCAGTTTGGCTTCCTGGGGAAAAGTGCCTCCTTTCGGAGTCAACTTGCCTGCGGCCCATGCAGGGCTTTTGCCGACAAAAATTCCATAAGCACGGGGATTTCTCCCAGACCAAAGCTGCCCCCTCCTCCAAACCTGGCTGCCATCGGAGGCCCAAACGCGCCCTACAAAATGACATCTGCCAAGTGGGCTCTTGAGTTTGGGTTCTTGGGGAAAAGTGCTTCCTTTCGGAGCCAAAATGCCTAACTTGCCTGCGGCCCGTCCTGGGCTTTTGAGTACAAAAATTCCATAAGGACGAGGATTTCTCCCAGACCAAAGCTGCCCCCTCCTCCAAACCTGGCTGCCATCAGAGGCCCAAACGCGCCCCACAAAATGACATCTGCATTGCGGGTTCTTGAGTTTGGCTTCTTGGGGAAAAGTGCCTCCTTTCAAAGCCAACATGCCTAACTTGCCTGCGGCCCGTCCTGGGCTTTTGCCTACAAAAATTCCATAAGTACAAGGATTTCTCCCAGACCAAAGCTGCCCCCTCCTCCAAACCTGGCTGTCATCGGAGGCCCAAACGCGCCCTACAAAATGACATCTGCCAAGTGGGCTCTTGAGTTTGGCTTCTTGGGTGGAAGTACCTCCTTTCAAAGCCAACTTGCCTGCGGCCCGTGCTGGGCTTTTGCCTACAAAAATTCCATAAGGACGAGGATTTCTCCCAGACCAAAGCTGCCCCCTCCTCCAAACCTGGCTGCCATCGGTGGCCCAAACGCGCCCTACAAAATGACATCTGCCAAGTGGGCTCTTGAGTTTGGCTTCTTGGGGGAAAGTGCCTCCTTTCAAAGCCAACTTGCCTGCAGCCCGTGCTGGGCTTTTGCCTACAAAAATTCCATAAGGACGAGGATTTCTCCCAGACCAAAGCTGCCCCCTCCTCCAAACCTGGCTGTCATCGGAGGCCCAAACGCGCCCTACAAAATGACATCTGCCAAGTGTGCTCTTGAGTTTGGCTTCTTGGGTGGAAGTACCTCCTTTCAAAGCCAACTTGCCTGCGGCCCGTGCTGGGCTTTTGCCTACAAAAATTCCATAAGGACGAGGATTTCTCCCAGACCAAAGCTGCCCCCTCCTCCAAACCTGGCTGCCATCGGTGGCCCAAACGCGCCCTACAAAATGACATCTGCCAAGTGGGCTCCTGAGTTTGGCTTCTTGGGGGAAAGTGCCTCCTTTCAAAGCCAACTTGCCTGCAGCCCGTGCTGGGCTTTAGACTACAAAAATTCCATAAGGACGAGGATTTCTCCCAGACCAAAGCTGCCCCCTCCTCCAAACCTGGCTGCCATCGGAGGCCCAAACGCGCCCCACAAAATGACATCTGCATTGAGGGTTCTTGAGTTTGGCTTCTTGGGGAAAAGTGCCTCCTTTCAGAGCCAACTTGCCTAACTTGCCTGCGGCCCGTCCTGGGCTTTTGCTACAAAAATTCCAGAAGGACGAGGATTTCTCCCAGACCAAAGCTGCCCCCTCCTCCAAACCTGGCTGCCATCGGAGGCCCAAACGCGCCCTACAAAATGACATCTGCATTGTGAGTTCTTGAGTTTGGCTTCTTGGGGAAAAGTGCCTCCTTTCAAAGCCAACTTGCCTAACTTGCCTGCGGCCCATGCGGGGTTTTTGCCTACAAAAATTCCATAAGGACGAGGATTTCTCCCAGACCAAAGCTGCCCCCTCCTCCAAACCTGGCTGACATCGGAGGCCCAAACGCGCCCCACAAAATGACATCTGCCAAGTGGGCTCTTGAGTTTGGCTTCTTGGGGAAAAGTGACTCCTTTCAAAACAAACTTGCCTGCGTCCCGTCCCGGGCTTTTGCTAAAAAAATTCCATAAGGACGAGGATTCCTCCCAGACCAAAGCTGCCCCCTCCTCCAAACCTGGCTGCCATCGGAGGCCCAAACGCGCCCTACAAAATGACATCTGCCAAGTGGGCTCTTGAGTTTGGCTTTCTGGGGAAAAGTGCCTCCTTTCGGACTCAACTTGCCTGCGGCCCGTGCAGGGCTTTTGCCTACAAAAATTCCATAAGGACGAGGATTTCTCCCAGACCAAAGCTGCCCCCTCCTCCAAACCTGGCTGTCATCGGAGGCCCAAACGCGCCCTACAAAATGACATCTGCCAAGTGGGCTCTTGAGTTTGGCTTCTTGGGTGGAAGTACCTCCTTTCAAAGCCAACTTGCCTGCGGCCCTTCCGGGGCTGTTGCCTACAAAAATTCCATAAGGACGAGGATTCCTCCCAGACCAAAGCTGCCCCCTCCTCCAAACCTGGCTGCCATCGGAGGCCCAAACGCGCCCTACAAAATGACATCTGCATTGTGGGTTCTTGAGTTTGGCTTCTTGGGGAAAAGTGCCTCCTTTCAAAGCAACTTGCCTAACTTGCCTGCGGCCCATGCGGGGTTTTTGCCTACAAAAATTCCATAAGGACGAGGATTTCTCCCAGACCAAAGCTGCCCCCTCCTCCAAACCTGGCTGCCATCGGAGGCCCAAACGCGCCCTACAAAATGACACCTGCCAAGTGGGCTCTTGAGTTTGGCTTCTTGGGGAAAAGTGACTCCTTTCAAAACCAACTTGCCTGCGGCCCGTGCTGGGCTTTTGCCTACAAAAATTCCATAAGGACGAGGATTCCTCCCAGACCAAAGCTGCCCCCTCCTCCAAACCTGGCTGCCATCGGAGGCCCAAACGCGCCCTACAAAATGACACCTGCCAAGTGGGCTCTTGAGTTTGGCTTTCCCCGGAAATGTGCCTGCTTTCGGAGTCAACTTGCCTGCGGCCCATGCAGGGCTTTTGCCTACAAAAATTCCAGAAGGACGAGGATTTCTCCCAGACCAAAGCAGCCCCCTCCTCCAAACCTGGCTGCCATCGGGGGCCGAAACGTGCCCTACAAAATGACATCTGCCAAGTGGGCTCTTGAGTTTGGCTTCTTGGGTGGAAGTACCTCCTTTCAAAGCCAACTTGCCTGCGGCCCGTGCTGGGCTTTTGCCTACAAAAATTCCATAAGGACGAGGATTTCTCCCAGACCAAAGCTGCCCCCTCCTCCAAACCTGGCTGCCATCGGAGGCCCAAACGCGCCCCACAAAATGACACCTGCATTGAGGGTTCTTGAGTTTGGCTTCCTGGGGAAAAGTGCCTCCTTTCAAAGCCAACTTGCCTGCGGCCCATGCAGGGCTTTTGCCTACAAAAATTCCAGAAGGACGAGGATTTCTCCCAGACCAAAGCTGCCCCCTCCTCCAAACCTGGCTGCCATCGGAGGCCCAAACGTGCCCTACAAAATGACACCTGCCAAGTGGGCTCTTGAGTTTGGCTTCTTGGGTGGAAGTGCCTCCTTTCAAAGCCAACTTGCCTGCGGCCCGTCCTGGGCTTTTGCCTCCAAAAATTCCATAAGGACGAGGATTTCTCCCAGACCAAAGCTGCCCCCTCCTCCAAACCTGGCTGCCATCGGAGGCCCAAACGCGCCCTACAAAATGACATCTGCCAAGTGGGCTCTTGAGTTTGGCTTCTTGCGGAAAAGTGCCTCCTTTCAAAGCCAACTTGCCTAACTAGCCTGCGGCCCGAGCTGGGCTTTAGACTACAAAAATTCCATAAGGACGAGGATTTCTCCCAGACCAAAGCTGCTCCCTCCTCCAAACCTGGCTGCCATCGGAGGCCCAAACGCGCCCCACAAAATGACATCTGCATTGAGGGTTCTTGAGTTTGGCTTCTTGGGGAAAAGTGCCTCCTTTCGGAGTCAACTTGCCTAACTTGCCTGCGGCCCATGCGGGGTTTTTGCCTCCAAAAATTCCAGAAGGACGAGGATTTCTCCCAGACCAAAGCTGCCCCCTCCTCCAAACCTGGCTGACATCGGAGGCCCAAACGCGCCCTAGAAAATGACACCTGCCAAGTGGGCTCTTGAGTTTGGCTTCTTGGGGAAAAGTGACTCCTTTCAAAACCAACTTGCCTGCGTCCCGTCCCGGGCTTTTGCTACAAAAATTCCATAAGGACGAGGATTCCTCCCAGACCAAAGCTGCCCCCTCCTCCAAACCTGGCTGCCATCGGAGGCCCAAACGCGCCCTACAAAATGACATCTGCCAAGTGGGCTCTTGAGTTTGGCTTTCTGGGGAAAAGTGCTTCCTTTCGGAGTCAACTTGCCTGCGGCTCATGCAGGGGTTTTGCCTACAAAAATTCCATAAGGACGAGGATTTCTCCCAGACCAAAGCTGCCCCCTCCTCCAAACCTGGCTGCCATCGGAGGCCCAAACGCGCCCTACAAAATGACACCTGCCAAGTGGGCTCTTGAGTTTGGCTTCTTGGGGAAAATTGCCTCCTTTCGGAGTCAACTTGCCGGCGGCCCATGCAGGGCTTTTGCCTACAAAAATTCCATAAGGACGAGGATTCCTCCCAGACCAAAGCTGCCCCCTCCGCCAAACCTGGCTGCCATCGGAGGCCCAAACGCGCCCTACAAAATGACATCTGCCAAGCGGGCTCTTGAGTTTGGCTTCTTCGGGAAAAGTGCCTCCTTTCGGAGTCAACTTGCCGGCGGCCCATGCAGGGCTTTTGCCTCCAAAAATTCCATAAGGACGAGGATTTCTCCCAGACCAAAGCTGCCCCCTCCTCCAAACCTGGCTGCCATCGGAGGCCCAAACGCGCCCTACAAAATGACACCTGCCAAGTGGGCTCTTGAGTTTGGCTTCTTGGGGAAAAGTGCCTCCTTTCGGAGCCAACTTGCCTAACTAGCCTGCGGCCCGTGCTGGGCTTTTGCCTACAAAAATTCCAGAAGGACGAGGATTTCTCCCAGACCAAAGCTGCCCCCTCCTCCAAACCTGGCTGCCATCAGAGGCCCAAACGCGCCCTACAAAATGACATCTGCCAAGTGGGCTCTTGAGTTTGGCTTCTTGGGGAAAAGTGCCTCCTTTCGGAGCCAAATTGCCTGCGGCCCATGCAGGGCTTTTGCCTCCAAAAATTCCATAAGGACGAGGATTTCTCCCAGACCAAAGCTGCCCCCTCCTCCAAACCTGGCTGCCATTGGAGGCCCAAACGTGCCCTACAAAATGACACCTGCCAAGTGGGCTCTTGAGTTTGGCTTCTTGGGTGGAAGTGCCTCCTTTCAAAGCCAACTTGCCTGCGGCCCGTCCTGGGCTTTTGCCTACAAAAATTCCATAAGGACGAGGATTTCTCCCAGACCAAAGCTGCCCCCTCCTCCAAACCTGGCTGCCATCGGAGGCCCAAACGCGCCCTACAAAATGACATCTGCCAAGTGGGCTCCTGAGTTTGGCTTCTTGGGGGAAAGTGCCTCCTTTCAAAGCCAACTTGCCTGCAGCCCGTGCTGGGCTTTAGACTACAAAAATTCCATAAGGACGAGGATTTCTCCCAGACCAAAGCTGCCCCCTCCTCCAAACCTGGCTGCCATCGGAGGCCCAAACGCGCCCCACAAAATGACATCTGCATTGAGGCTTCTTGAGTTTGGCTTCTCGGGGGAAAGTGCCTCCTTTCAAAGCAACTTGCCTAACTTGCCTGCGGCCCATGCGGGGTTTTTGCCTACAAAAATTCCATAAGGACGAGGATTTCTCCCAGACCAAAGCTGCCCCCTCCTCCAAACCTGGCTGCCATCGGAGGCCGAAACGTGCCCTACAAAATGACATCTGCCAAGTGGGCTCTTGAGTTTGGCTTCTTGGGTGGAAGTACCTCCTTTCAAAGCCAACTTGCCTGCGGCCCGTCCTGGGCTTTTGCCTACAAAAATTCCATAAGGACGAGGATTTCTCCCAGACCAAAGCTGCCCCCTCCTCCAAACCTGGCTGCCATCGGAGGCCCAAACGCGCCCCACAAAATGACACCTGCATTGAGGGTTCTTGAGTTTGGCTTCCTGGGGAAAAGTGCCTCCTTTCGGAGTCAACTTGCCTGCGGCCCATGCAGGGCTTTTGCCTACAAAAATTCCATAAGGACGAGGATTTCTCCCAGACCAAAGCTGCCCCCTCCTCCAAACCTGGATGCCATCGGAGGCCCAAACGTGCCCTACAAAATGACACCTGCCAAGTGGGCTCTTGAGTTTGGCTTCTTGGGTGGAAGTGCCTCCTTTCAAAGCCAACTTGCCTGTGGCCCGTCCTGGGCTTTTGCCTACAAAAATTCCATAAGGACAAGGATTTCTCCCAGACCAAAGCTGCCCCCTCCTCCAAACCTGGCTGCCATCGGAGGCCCAAACGCGCCCTACAAAATGACATCTGCCAAGTGGGCTCTTGAGTTTGGCTTCTTGCGGAAAAGTGCCTCCTTTCAAAGCCAACTTGCCTAACTAGCCTGCGGCCCGTGCTGGGCTTTAGACTACAAAAATTCCATAAGGACGAGGATTTCTCCCAGACCAAAGCTGCCCCCTCCTCCAAACCTGGCTGCCATCGGAGGCCCAAACGCGCCCCACAAAATGACATCTGCATTGAGGGTTCTTGAGTTTGGCTTCTTGGGGAAAAGTGCCTCCTTTCGGAGTCAACTTGCCTAACTTGCCTGCGGCCCATGTGGGGTTTTTGCCTACAAAAATTCCATAAGGACGAGGATTTCTCCCAGACCAAAGCTGCCCCCTCCTCCAAACCTGGCTGTCATCGGAGGCCCAAACGCGCCCTACAAAATGACACCTGCCAAGTGGGCTCTTGAGTTTGGCTTCTTGGGGAAAATTGCCTCCTTTCGGAGTCAACTTGCCGGCGGCCCATGCAGGGCTTTTGCCTACAAAAATTCCATAAGGACGAGGATATCTCCCAGACCAAAGCTGCCCCCTCCTCCAAACCTGGCTGCCATCGGAGGCCCAAACGCGCCCTACAAAATGACACCTGCCAAGTGGGCTCTTGAGTTTGGCTTCTTGGGGAAAAGTGACTCCTTTCAAAACCAACTTGCCTGCGTCCCGTCCTGGGCTTTTGCTACAAAAATTCCATAAGGACGAGGATTCCTCCCAGACCAAAGCTGCCCCCTCCGCCAAACCTGGCTGCCATCGGAGGCCCAAACGCGCCCTACAAAATGACATCTGCCAAGCGGGCTCTTGAGTTTGGCTTCTTGGGGAAAAGTGCCTCCTTTCGGAGTCAACTTGCCGGCGGCCCATGCAGGGCTTTTGCCTCCAAACATTCCAGAAGGACGAGGATTTCTCCCAGACCAAAGCTGCCCCCTCCTCCAAACCTGGCTGCCATCGGAGGCCCAAACGCGCCCTACAAAATGACACCTGCCAAGTGGGCTCTTGAGTTTGGCTTCTTGGGGAAAATTGCCTCCTTTCGGAGTCAACTTGACGGCGGCCCATGCAGGGCTTTTGCCTACAAAAATTCCATAAGGACGAGGATTCCTCCCAGACCAAAGCTGCCCCCTCCGCCAAACCTGGCTGCCATCGGAGGCCCAAACGCGCCCTACAAAATGACATCTGCCAAGCGGGCTCTTGAGTTTGGCTTCTTGGGGAAAAGTGCCTCCTTTCGGAGTCAACTTGCCGGCGGCCCATGCTGGGCTTTTGCCTCCAAAAATTCCATAAGGACGAGGATTTCTCCCAGACCAAAGCTGCCCCCTCCTCCAAACCTGGCTGCCATCGGAGGCCCAAACGCGCCCTACAAAATGACACCTGCCAAGTGGGCTCTTGAGTTTGGCTTCTTGGGGAAAAGTGCCTCCTTTCGGAGCCAACTTGCCTAACTAGCCTGCGGCCCGTGCTGGGCTTTTGCCTACAAAAATTCCATAAGGACGAGGATTTCTCCCAGACCAAAGCTGCCCCCTCCTCCAAACCTGGCTGCCATCAGAGGCCCAAACGCGCCCTACAAAATGACATCTGCCAAGTGGGCTCTTGAGTTTGGCTTCTTGGGGAAAAGTGCCTCCTTTCGGAGCCAAATTGCCTGCGGCCCATGCAGGGCTTTTGCCTCCAAAAATTCCAAAAGGACGAGGATTTCTCCCAGAACAAAGCTGCCCCCTCCTCCAAACCTGGCTGCCATTGGAGGCCCAAACGTGCCCTACAAAATGACACCTGCCAAGTGGGCTCTTGAGTTTGGCTTCTTGGGTGGAAGTACCTCCTTTCAAAGCCAACTTGCCTGCGGCCCGTCCTGGGCTTTTGCCTACAAAAATTCCATAAGGACGAGGATTTCTCCCAGACCAAAGCTGCCCCCTCCTCCAAACCTGGCTGCCATCGGAGGCCCAAACGCGCCCTACAAAATGACATCTGCCAAGTGGGCTCCTGAGTTTGGCTTCTTGGGGGAAAGTGCCTCCTTTCAAAGCCAACTTGCCTGCAGCCCGTGCTGGGCTTTTGCCTCCAAAAATTCCATAAGGACGAGGATTTCTCCCAGACCAAAGCTGCCCCCTCCTCCAAACCTGGCTGCCATCGGAGGCCCAAACGCGCCCCACAAAATGACATCTGCATTGAGGCTTCTTGAGTTTGGCTTCTTGGGGGAAAGTGCCTCCTTTCAAAGCAACTTGCCTAACTTGCCTGCGGCCCATGCGGGGATTTGCCTACAAAAATTCCATAAGGACGAGGATTTCTCCCAGACCAAAGCTGCCCCCTCCTCCAAACCTGGCTGCCATCGGAGGCCGAAACGTGCCCTACAAAATGACATCTGCCAAGTGGGCTCTTGAGTTTGGCTTCTTGGGTGGAAGTACCTCCTTTCAAAGCCAAATTGTCTGCGGCCCGTCGTGGGCTTTTGCCTACAAAAATTCCATAAGGACAAGGATTTCTCCCAGACCAAAGCTGCCCCCTCCTCCAAACCTGGCTGCCATCGGAGGCCCAAACGCGCCCTACAAAATGACACCTGCCAAGTCGGCTCTTGAGTTTGGCTTCTTGGGGAAAAGTGACTCCTTTCAAAACCAACTTGCCTGCGTCCCGTCCTGGGCTTTTGCTACAAAAATTCCATAAGGACGAGGATTCCTCCCAGACCAAAGCTGCCCCCTCCTCCAAACCTGGCTGCCATCGGAGGCCCAAACGCGCCCTACAAAATGACATCTGCCAAGTGGGCTCTTGAGTTTGGCTTTCTGGGGAAAAGTGCCTCCTTTCGGAGTCAACTTGCCTGCGGCTCATGCAGGGGTTTTGCCTACAAAAATTCCATAAGGACGAGGATTTCTCCCAGACCAAAGCTGCCCCCTCCTCCAAACCTGGCTGACATCGGAGGCCCAAACGCGCCCTACAAAATGACACCTGCCAAGTGGGCTCTTGAGTTTGGCTTCTTGGGGAAAATTGCCTCCTTTCGGAGTCAACTTGCCGGCGGCCCATGCAGGGCTTTTGCCTACAAAAATTCCATAAGGACAAGGATTTCTCCCAGACCAAAGCTGCTCCCTCCTCCAAACCTGGCTGCCATCGGAGGCCCAAACGCGCCCTACAAAATGACATCTGCCAAGTGGGCTCTTGAGATTGGCTTCTTGCGGAAAAGTGCCTCCTTTCAAAGCCAACTTGCCTAACTTGCCTGCGGCCCGTCCTGGGCTTTTGCCTACAAAAATTCCATAAGGACAAGGATTTCTCCCAGACCAAAGCTGCTCCCTCCTCCAAACCTGGCTGCCATCGGAGGCCCAAACGCGCCCTACAAAATGACATCTGCCAAGTGGGCTCTTGAGTTTGGCTTCTTGGGGAAAAGTGACTCCTTTCGGAGCCAACTTTCCTAACTTGCCTGCGGCCTGTGCTGGGCTTTTGCCTACAAAAATTCCATAAGGACGAGGATTTCTCCCAGACCAAAGCTGCCCCCTCCTCCAAACCTGGCTGCCATCGGAGGCCCAAACGCGCCCCACAAAATGACACCTGCATTGAGGGTTCTTGATTTTGGCTTCCTGGGGAAAAGTGCCTCCTTTCGGAGTCAACTTGCCTGCGGCCCATGCAGAGCTTTTGCCTACAAAAATTCCATAAGGACGAGGATTTCTCCCAGACCAAAGCTGCCCCCTCCTCCAAACCTGGCTGCCATCGGAGGCCCAAACGTGCCCTACAAAATGACACCTGCCAAGTGGGCTCTTGAGTTTGGCTTCTTGGGTGGAAGTGCCTCCTTTCAAAGCCAACTTGCCTGCGGCCCGTCCTGGGCTTTTGCCTACAAAAATTCCATAAGGACGAGGATTTCTCCCAGACCAAAGCTGCCCCCTCCTCCAAACCTGGCTGCCATCGGAGGCCCAAACGCGCCCTACAAAATGACATCTGCCAAGTGGGCTCTTGAGATTGGCTTCTTGCGGAAAAGTGCCTCCTTTCAAAGCCAACTTGCCTAACTAGCCTGCAGCACATTCTGTGCTTTTGCCTACAAAAATTCCATAAGGACGAGGATTTCTCCCAGACCAAAGCTGCCCCCTCCTCCAAACCTGGCTGCCATTGGAGGCCCAAACGCGCCCCACAAAATGACATCTGCATTGAGGGTTCTTGAGTTTGGCTCCTTGGGGAAAAGTGCCTCCTTTCGGAGCCAACTTGCCTAACTTGCCTGCGGCCCTTCCTGGGCTTTTGCCTCCAAAAATTCCAGAAGGACGAGGATTTCTCCCAGACCAAAGCTGCCCCCTCCTCCAAACCTGCCTGCCATCAGAGGCCCAAATGCGCCCCACAAAATGACATCTGCCAAGTGGGCTCTTGAGTTTGGCTTCTTGGGGAAAAGTGCCTCCTTTCGGAGCCAACTTGCCTAACTTGCCTGCGGCCCGTCCTGGGCTTTTGCCTCCAAAAATTCCAGAAGGACGAGGATTTCTCCCAGACCAAAGCTGCCCCCTCCTCCAAACCTGGCTGCCATCGGAGGCCCAAACGCGCCCCACAAAATGACACCTGCATTGAGGGTTCTTGAGTTTGGCTTCCTGGGGAAAAGTGCCTCCTTTCGGAGTCAACTTGCCTGCGGCCCATGCAGGGCTTTTGCCTACAAAAATTCCAGAAGGACGAGGATTTCTCCCAGACCAAAGCTGCCCCCTCCTCCAAACCTGGCTGCCATCGGAGGCCCAAACGTGCCCTACAAAATGACACCTGCCAAGTGGGCTCTTGAGTTTGGCTTCTTGGGTGGAAGTGCCTCCTTTCAAAGCCAACTTGCCTGCGGCCCATGCAGGGCTTTTGCCTACAAAAATTCCATAAGGACGAGGATTTCTCCCAGACCAAAGCTGCCCCCTCCTCCAAACCTGGCTGCCATCGGAGGCCCAAACGCGCCCTACAAAATGACATCTGCCAAGTGGGCTCTTGAGATTGGCTTCTTGCGGAAAAGTGCCTCCTTTCAATGCCAACTTGCCTAACTAGCCTGCGGCCCGTGCTGGGCTTTAGACTACAAAAATTCCAGAAGGACGAGGATTTCTCCCAGACCAAAGCTGCCCCCTCCTCCAAACCTGGCTGCCATCAGAGGCCCAAACGCGCCCCACAAAATGACATCTGCCAAGTGGGCTCTTGAGTTTGGCTTCTTGGGGAAAAGTGCCTCCTTTCGGAGCCAACTTGCCTAACTTGCCGGCGGCCCGTCCTGGGCTTTTGCCTCCAAAAATTCCAGAAGGACGAGGATTTCTCCCAGACCAAAGCTGCCCCCTCCTCCAAACCTGGCTGCCATCGGAGGCCCAAACGCGCCCCACAAAATGACACCTGCATTGAGGGTTCTTGATTTTGGCTTCCTGGGGAAAAGTGCCTCCTTTCGGAGTCAACTTGCCTGCGGCCCATGCAGAGCTTTTGCCTACAAAAATTCCATAAGGACGAGGATTTCTCCCAGACCAAAGCTGCCCCCTCCTCCAAACCTGGCTGCCATCGGAGGCCCAAACGTGCCCTACAAAATGACACCTGCCAAGTGGGCTCTTGAGTTTGGCTTCTTGGGTGGAAGTGCCTCCTTTCAAAGCCAACTTGCCTGCGGCCTGTCCTGGGCTTTTGCCTACAAAAATTCCATAAGGACGAGGATTTCTCCCAGACCAAAGCTGCCCCCTCCTCCAAACCTGGCTGCCATCGGAGGCCCAAACGCGCCCTACAAAATGACATCTGCCAAGTGGGCTCTTGAGATTGGCTTCTTGCGGAAAAGTGCCTCCTTTCAAAGCCAACTTGCCTAACTAGCCTGCAGCACATTCTGTGCTTTTGCCTACAAAAATTCCATAAGGACGAGGATTTCTCCCAGACCAAAGCTGCCCCCTCCTCCAAACCTGGCTGCCATCGAAGCCCAAACGTGCCCTACAAAATGACACCTGCCAAGTGGGCTCTTGAGTTTGGCTTCTTGGGGAAAAGTGACTCCTTTCAAAACCAACTTGCCTGCGTCCCGTCCCGGGCTTTTGCTACAAAAATTCCATAAGGACGAGGATTTCTCCCAGACCAAAGCTGCCCCCTCCTCCAAACCTGGCTGCCATCGGAGGCCCAAACGCGCCCTACAAAATGACATCTGCCAAGTGGGCTCTTGAGTTTGGCTTCCTGGGGAAAAGTGCATCCTTTCGGAGTCAACTTGCCTGCGGCCCATGCAGGGCTTTTGCCGACAAAAATTCCATAAGGACGGGGATTT
This sequence comes from Cinclus cinclus, assembly GCF_963662255.1. NCBI lineage: Eukaryota > Metazoa > Chordata > Aves > Passeriformes > Cinclidae > Cinclus > Cinclus cinclus. The sequence continues at coordinate 63,675 of NW_026912199.1, forward strand.
CTCCCAGACCAAAGCTGCCCCCTCCTCCAAACCTGGCTGCCATCGGAGGCCCAAACGCGCCCTACAAAATGACATCTGCCAAGTGGGCTCTTGAGTTTGGGTTCTTGGGGAAAAGTGCTTCCTTTCAAAGCCAACATGCCTAACTTGCCTGCGGCCCGTCCTGGGCTTTTGCCTACAAAAATTCCATAAGTACAAGGATTTCTCCCAGACCAAAGCTGCCCCCTCCTCCAAACCTGGCTGCCATCGGAGGCCCAAACGCGCCCTACAAAATGACATCTGCCAAGTGGGCTCTTGAGTTTGGCTTCTTGGGGAAAAGTGCCTCCTTTCGGAGTCAACTTGCCGGCGGCCCATGCAGGGCTTTTGCCTACAAAAATTCCAGAAGGACGAGGATTTCTCCCAGACCAAAGCTGCCCCCTCCTCCAAACCTGGCTGCCATCGGAGGCCCAAACGTGCCCTACAAAATGACATCTACCAAGTGGGCTCTTGAGTTTGGCTTCTTGGGTGGAAGTGCCTCCTTTCAAAGCCAACTTGCCTGCGGCCCGTCCTGGGCTTTTGCCTACAAAAATTCCATAAGGACGAGGATTTCTCCCAGACCAAAGCTGCCCCCTCCTCCAAACCTGGCTGTCATCGGAGGCCCAAACACGCCCTACAAAATGACATCTGCCAAGTGTGCTCTTGAGTTTGGCTTCTTGGGTGGAAGTACCTCCTTTCAAAGCCAACTTGCCTGCGGCCCGTGCTGGGCTTTTGCCTACAAAAATTCCATAAGGACGAGGATTTCTCCCAGACCAAAGCTGCCCCCTCCTCCAAACCTGGCTGCCATCGAGGCCCAAACGTGCCCTACAAAATGACACCTGCCAAGTGGGCTCTTGAGTTTGGCTTCTTGGGGAAAAGTGACTCCTTTCAAAACCAACTTGCCTGCGTCCCGTCCCGGGCTTTTGCTACAAAAATTCCATAAGGACGAGGATTTCTCCCAGACCAAAGCTGCCCCCTCCTCCAAACCTGGCTGCCATCGGAGGCCCAAACGCGCCCTACAAAATGACACCTGCCAAGTGGGCTCTTGAGTTTGGCTTCTTGCGGAAAAGTGCCTCCTTTCGGAGCCAACTTGCCTAACTTGCCTGCGGCCCGTCCTGGGCTTTTGCTACAAAAATTCCAGAAGGACGAGGATTTCTCCCAGACCAAAGCTGCCCCCTCCTCCAAACCTGGCTGCCATCGGAGGCCCAAACGCGCCCTACAAAATGACATCTGCATTGTGAGTTCTTGAGTTTGGCTTCTTGGGGAAAAGTGCCTCCTTTCAAAGCCAACTTGCCTAACTTGCCTGCGGCCCATGCGGGGTTTTTGCCTACAAAAATTCCATAAGGACGAGGATTTCTCCCAGACCAAAGCTGCCCCCTCCTCCAAACCTGGCTGCCATCAGAGGCCCAAACGCGCCCTACAAAAGGACATCTGCATTGCGGGTTCTTGAGTTTGGCTTCTTGGGGAAAAGTGCCTCCTTTCAAAACAAACTTGCCTGCGTCCCGTCCCGGGCTTTTGCTAAAAAAATTCCATAAGGACGAGGATTCCTCCCAGACCAAAGCTGCCCCCTCCTCCAAACCTGGCTGCCATCGGAGGCCCAAACGCGCCCTACAAAATGACATCTGCCAAGTGGGCTCTTGAGTTTGGCTTTCTGGGGAAAAGTGCCTCCTTTCGGACTCAACTTGCCTGCGGCCCGTGCAGGGCTTTTGCCTACAAAAATTCCATAAGGACGAGGATTTCTCCCAGACCAAAGCTGCCCCCTCCTCCAAACCTGGCTGTCATCGGAGGCCCAAACGCGCCCTACAAAATGACATCTGCCAAGTGGGCTCTTGAGTTTGGCTTCTTGGGTGGAAGTACCTCCTTTCAAAGCCAACTTGCCTGCGGCCCTTCCTGGGCTGTTGCCTACAAAAATTCCATAAGGACGAGGATTCCTCCCAGACCAAAGCTGCCCCCTCCTCCAAACCTGGCTGCCATCGGAGGCCCAAACGCGCCCTACAAAATGACATCTGCCAAGTGGGCTCTTGAGTTTGGCTTCTTGCGGAAAAGTGCCTCCTTTCAAAGCCAACTTGCCTAACTAGCCTGCGGCCCGTGCTGGGCTTTAGACTACAAAAATTCCATAAGGACGAGGATTTCTCCCAGACCAAAGCTGCCCCCTCCTCCAAACCTGGCTGCCATCGGAGGACCAAACGCGCCCTACAAAATGACACCTGCATTGAGGGTTCTTGATTTTGGCTTCCTGGGGAAAAGTGCCTCCTTTCGGAGTCAACTTGCCTAACTTGCCTGCGGCCCATGTGGGGTTTTTGCCTACAAAAATTCCATAAGGACGAGGATTTCTCCCAGACCAAAGCTGCCCCCTCCTCCAAACCTGGCTGCCATCGGAGGCCCAAACGCGCCCTACAAAATGACACCTGCCAAGTCGGCTCTTGAGTTTGGCTTCTTGGGGAAAAGTGACTCCTTTCAAAACCAACTTGCCTGCGTCCCGTCCTGGGCTTTTGCTACAAAAATTCCATAAGGACGAGGATTCCTCCCAGACCAAAGCTGCCCCCTCCTCCAAACCTGGCTGCCATTGGAGGCCCAAACGCGCCCTACAAAATGACATCTGCCAAGTGGGCTCTTGAGTTTGGCTTTCTGGGGAAAAGTGCCTCCTTTCGGAGTCAACTTGCCTGCGGCTCATGCAGGGGTTTTGCCTACAAAAATTCCATAAGGACGAGGATTTCTCCCAGACCAAAGCTGCCCCCTCCTCCAAACCTGGCTGACATCGGAGGCCCAAATGCGCCCTACAAAATGACACCTGCCAAGTGGGCTCTTGAGTTTGGCTTCTTGGGGAAAATTGCCTCCTTTCGGAGTCAACTTGCCGGCGGCCCATGCAGGGCTTTTGCCTACAAAAATTCCATAAGGACGAGGATTTCTCCCAGAACAAAGCTGCCCCCTCCTCCAAACCTGGCTGCCATCGGAGGCCCAAACGCGCCCTACAAAATGACACCTGCCAAGTGGGCTCTTGAGTTTGGCTTCTTGCGGAAAAGTGCCTCCTTTCAAAGCCAACTTGCCTAACTTGCCTGCGGCCCGTCCTGGGCTTTTGCCTACAAAAATTCCATAAGGACAAGGATTTCTCCCAGACCAAAGCTGCTCCCTCCTCCAAACCTGGCTGCCATCGGAGGCCCAAACGCGCCCTACAAAATGACATCTGCCAAGTGGGCTCTTGAGTTTGGCTTCTTGGGGAAAAGTGACTCCTTTCAAAACCAACTTGCCTGCGTCCCGTCCCGGACGTTTGCTACAAAAATTCCATAAGGACGAGGATTCCTCCCAGACCAAAGCTGCCCCCTCCGCCAAACCTGGCTGCCATCGGAGGCCCAAACGCGCCCTACAAAATGACATCTGCCAAGTGGGCTCTTGAGTTTGGCTTCTTGGGGAAAAGTGCCTCCTTTCGGAGTCAACTTGCCGGCGGCCCATGCAGGGCTTTTGCCTCCAAAAATTCCAGAAAGACGAGGATTTCTCCCAGACCAAAGCTGCCCCCTCCTCCAAACCTGGCTGCCATCGGAGGCCCAAACGCGCCCTACAAAATGACACCTGCCAAGTGGGCTCTTGAGTTTGGCTTCTTGGGGAAAAGTGCCTCCTTTCGGAGCCAACTTTCCTAACTTGCCTGCGGCCTGTGCTGGGCTTTTGCCTACAAAAATTCCATAAGGACGAGGATTTCTCCCAGACCAAAGCTGCCCCCTCCTCCAAACCTGGCTGCCATTGGAGGCCCAAACGCGCCCTACAAAATGACATCTGCCAAGTGGGCTCTTGTGTTTGGCTTCTTGGGGAAAAGTGCCTCCTTTCGGAGCCAAATTGCCTAACTTGCCTGCGGCCCGTCCTGGGCTTTTGCCTCCAAAAATTCCAGAAGGACGAGGATTTCTCCCAGACCAAAGCTGCCCCCTCCTCCAAACCTGGCTGCCATCGGAGGCCCAAACGCGCCCCACAAAATGACACCTGCATTGAGGGTTCTTGAGTTTTGATTCTTGGGGAAAAGTGCCTCCTTTCGGAGCCAACTTGCCTAACTTGCCTGCGGCCCGTCCTGGGCTTTTGCCTCCAAAAATTCCAGAAGGACGAGGATTTCTCCCAGACCAAAGCTGCCCCCTCCTCCAAACCTGGCTGCCATCGGAGGCCCAAACGCGCCCTACAAAATGACACCTGCCAAGTGGGCTCTTGAGTTTGGCTTCTTGGGGAAAAGTGCCTCCTTTCGGAGCCAACTTTCCTAACTTGCCTGCGGCCTGTGCTGGGCTTTTGCCTACAAAAATTCCATAAGGACGAGGATTTCTCCCAGACCAAAGCTGCCCCCTCCTCCAAACCTGGCTGCCATTGGAGGCCCAAACGCGCCCTACAAAATGACATCTGCCAAGTGGGCTCTTGTGTTTGGCTTCTTGGGGAAAAGTGCCTCCTTTCGGAGCCAAATTGCCTAACTTGCCTGCGGCCCGTCCTGGGCTTTTGCCTCCAAAAATTCCAGAAGGACGAGGATTTCTCCCAGACCAAAGCTGCCCCCTCCTCCAAACCTGGCTGCCATCGGAGGCCCAAACGCGCCCCACAAAATGACACCTGCATTGAGGGTTCTTGAGTTTTGATTCTTGGGGAAAAGTGCCTCCTTTCGGAGCCAACTTGCCTAACTTGCCTGCGGCCCGTCCTGGGCTTTTGCCTCCAAAAATTCCAGAAGGACGAGGATTTCTCCCAGACCAAAGCTGCCCCCTCCTCCAAACCTGGCTGCCATCGGAGGCCCAAACGTGCCCTACAAAATGACACCTGCCAAGTGGGCTCTTGAGTTTGGCTTCTTGGGGAAAAGTGACTCCTTTCAAAACCAACTTGCCTGTGTCCCGTCCCGGGCTTTTGCTACAAAAATTCCAGAAGGACGAGGATTTCTCCCAGACCAAAGCTGCCCCCTCCTCCAAACCTGGCTGCCATTGGAGGCCCAAACGCGCCCTACAAAATGACATCTGCCAAGTGGGCCCTTGAGTTTGGCTTCTTGGGGGAAAGTGCCTCCTTTCAAAGCCAACTTGCCTAACTAGCCTGCGGCCCGTGCTGGGCTTTAGACTACAAAAATTCCATAAGGACGAGGATTTCTCCCAGACCAAAGCTGCCCCCTCCTCCAAACCTGCCTGCCATCAGAGGCCCAAATGCGCCCCACAAAATGACATCTGCCAAGTGGGCTCTTGAGTTTGGCTTCTTGGGGAAAAGTGCCTCCTTTCGGAGCCAACTTGCCTAACTTGCCTGCGGCCCGTCCTGGGCTTTTGCCTCCAAAAATTCCAGAAGGACGAGGATTTCTCCCAGACCAAAGCTGCCCCCTCCTCCAAACCTGGCTGCCATCGGAGGCCCAAACGTGCCCTACAAAATGACATCTGCCAAGTGGGCTCTTGAGTTTGGCTTTCTGGGGAAAAGTGCCTCCTTTCGGAGTCAACTTGCCTGCGGCCCATGCAGGGCTTTTGCCTACAAAAATTCCAGAAGGACGAGGATTTCTCCCAGACCTAAGCTGCCCCCTCCTCCAAACCTGGCTGCCATCGGAGGCCCAAACGCGCCCTACAAAATGACATCTACCAAGTGGGCTCTTGAGTTTGGCTTCTTGGGTGGAAGTACCTCCTTTCAAAGCCATCTTGCCTGCGGCCCGTCCTGGGCTTTTGCCTACAAAAATTCCATAAGGACGAGGATTTCTCCCAGACCAAAGCTGCCCCCTCCTCCAAACCTGGCTGCCATCGGAGGCCCAAACGCGCCCTACAAAATGACATCTGCCAAGTGTGCTCTTGAGTTTGGCTTCTTGCGGAAAAGTGCCTCCTTTCAAAGCCAACTTGCCTGCGGCCCGTGCTGGGCTTTTGCCTACAAAAATTCCATAAGGACGAGGATTTCTCCCAGACCAAAGCTGCCCCCTCCTCCAAACCTGGCTGCCATCGGAGGACCAAACGCGCCCTACAAAATGACACCTGCATTGAGGGTTCTTGATTTTGGCTTCCTGGGGAAAAGTGCCTCCTTTCGGAGTCAACTTGCCTAACTTGCCTGCGGCCCATGTGGGGTTTTTGCCTACAAAAATTCCATAAGGACGAGGATTTCTCCCAGACCAAAGCTGCCCCCTCCTCCAAACCTGGCTGACATCGGAGGCCCAAACGCGCCCTACAAAATGACACCTGCCAAGTCGGCTCTTGAGTTTGGCTTCTTTGGGAAAAGTGACTCCTTTCAAAACCAACTTGCCTGCGTCCCGTCCTGGGCTTTTGCTACAAAAATTCCATAAGGACGAGGATTCCTCCCAGACCAAAGCTGCCCCCTCCTCCAAACCTGGCTGCCATCGGAGGCCCAAACGCGCCCTACAAAATGACATCTGCCAAGTGGGCTCTTGAGTTTGGCTTTCTGGGGAAAAGTGCCTCCTTTCGGAGTCAACTTGCCTGCGGCTCATGCAGGGGTTTTGCCTACAAAAATTCCATAAGGACGAGGATTTCTCCCAGACCAAAGCTGCCCCCTCCTCCAAACCTGGCTGACATCGGAGGCCCAAACGCGCCCTACAAAATGACACCTGCCAAGTGGGCTCTTGAGTTTGGCTTCTTGGGGAAAATTGCCTCCTTTCGGAGTCAACTTGCCGGCGGCCCATGCAGGGCTTTTGCCTACAAAAATTCCATAAGGACGAGGATTTCTCCCAGAACAAAGCTGCCCCCTCCTCCAAACCTGGCTGCCATCGGAGGCCCAAACGCGCCCTACAAAATGACACCTGCCAAGTGGGCTCTTGAGTTTGGCTTCTTGCGGAAAAGTGCCTCCTTTCAAAGCCAACTTGCCTAACTTGCCTGCGGCCCGTCCTGGGCTTTTGCCTACAAAAATTCCATAAGGACAAGGATTTCTCCCAGACCAAAGCTGCTCCCTCCTCCAAACCTGGCTGCCATCGGAGGCCCAAACGCGCCCTACAAAATGACATCTGCCAAGTGGGCTCTTGAGTTTGGCTTCTTGGGGAAAAGTGACTCCTTTCAAAACCAACTTGCCTGCGTCCCGTCCCGGACGTTTGCTACAAAAATTCCATAAGGACGAGGATTCCTCCCAGACCAAAGCTGCCCCCTCCGCCAAACCTGGCTGCCATCGGAGGCCCAAACGCGCCCTACAAAATGACATCTGCCAAGTGGGCTCTTGAGCTTGGCTTCTTGGGGAAAAGTGCCTCCTTTCGGAGTCAACTTGCCGGCGGCCCATGCAGGGCTTTTGCCTCCAAAAATTCCAGAAGGACGAGGATTTCTCCCAGACCAAAGCTGCCCCCTCCTCCAAACCTGGCTGCCATCGGAGGCCCAAACGCGCCCTACAAAATGACACCTGCCAAGTGGGCTCTTGAGTTTGGCTTCTTGGGGAAAAGTGCCTCCTTTCGGAGCCAACTTTCCTAACTTGCCTGCGGCCTGTGCTGGGCTTTTGCCTACAAAAATTCCATAAGGACGAGGATTTCTCCCAGACCAAAGCTGCCCCCTCCTCCAAACCTGGCTGCCATCGGAGGCCCAAACGCGCCCTACAAAATGACATCTGCCAAGTGGGCTCTTGTGTTTGGCTTCTTGGGGAAAAGTGCCTCCTTTCGGAGCCAAATTGCCTAACTTGCCTGCGGCCCGTCCTGGGCTTTTGCCTCCAAAAATTCCAGAAGGACGAGGATTTCTCCCAGACCAAAGCTGCCCCCTCCTCCAAACCTGGCTGCCATCGGAGGCCCAAACGCGCCCCACAAAATGACACCTGCATTGAGGGTTCTTGAGTTTGGCTTCTTGGGGAAAAGTGCCTCCTTTCGGAGCCAACTTGCCTAACTTGCCTGCGGCCCGTCCTGGGCTTTTGCCTCCAAAAATTCCAGAAGGACGAGGATTTCTCCCAGACCAAAGCTGCCCCCTCCTCCAAACCTGGCTGCCATCGGAGGCCCAAACGTGCCCTACAAAATGACACCTGCCAAGTGGGCTCTTGAGTTTGGCTTCTTGGGGAAAAGTGACTCCTTTCAAAACCAACTTGCCTGTGTCCCGTCCCGGGCTTTTGCTACAAAAATTCCAGAAGGACGAGGATTTCTCCCAGACCAAAGCTGCCCCCTCCTCCAAACCTGGCTGCCATCGGAGGCCCAAACGTGCCCTACAAAATGACACCTGCCAAGTGGGCTCTTGAGTTTGGCTTCTTGGGTGGAAGTACCTCCTTTCAAAGCCAACTTGCATGCGGCCCGTCCTGGGCTTTTGCCTACAAAAATTCCATAAGGACGAGGATTTCTCCCAGACCAAAGCTGCCCCCTCCTCCAAACCTGGCTGCCATTGGAGGCCCAAACGCGCCCTACAAAATGACATCTGCCAAGTGGGCTCTTGAGTTTGGCTTCTTGGGGGAAAGTGCCTCCTTTCAAAGCCAACTTGCCTAACTAGCCTGCGGCCCGTGCTGGGCTTTAGACTACAAAAATTCCATAAGGACGAGGATTTCTCCCAGACCAAAGCTGCCCCCTCCTCCAAACCTGCCTGCCATCAGAGGCCCAAATGCGCCCCACAAAATGACATCTGCCAAGTGGGCTCTTGAGTTTGGCTTCTTGGGGAAAAGTGCCTCCTTTCGGAGCCAACTTGCCTAACTTGCCTGCGGCCCGTCCTGGGCTTTTGCCTCCAAAAATTCCAGAAGGACGAGGATTTCTCCCAGACCAAAGCTGCCCCCTCCTCCAAACCTGGCTGCCATCGGAGGCCCAAACGCGCCCTACAAAATGACATCTGCCAAGTGGGCACTTGAGTTTGGCTTCTTGGGGAAAAGTGCCTCCTTTCGGAGTCAACTTGCCTGCGGCCCATGCAGGGCTTTTGCCGAAAAAAATTCCATAAGGACGAGGATTTCTCCCAGACCAAAGCTGCCCCCTCCTCCAAACCTGGCTGCCATCGGAGGCCCAAACGTGCCCTACAAAATGACACCTGCCAAGTGGGCTCTTGAGTTTGGCTTCTTGGGTGGAAGTGCCTCCTTTCAAAGCCAACTTGCCTGCGGCCGGTCCTGGGCTTTTGCCTACAAAAATTCCATAAGGACGAGGATTTCTCCCAGACCAAAGCTGCCCCCTCCTCCAAACCTGGCTGCCATCGGAGGCCCAAACGCGCCCTACAAAATGACATCTGCCAAGTGGGCTCTTGAGATTGGCTTCTTGCGGAAAAGTGCCTCCTTTCAAAGCCAACTTGCCTAACTAGCCTGCGGCCCGTGCTGGGCTTTAGACTACAAAAATTCCAGAAGGACGAGGATTTCTCCCAGACCAAAGCTGCCCCCTCCTCCAAACCTGGCTGCCATCAGAGGCCCAAACGCGCCCCACAAAATGACATCTGCCAAGTGGGCTCTTGAGTTTGGCTTCTTGGGGAAAAGTGCCTCCTTTCGGAGCCAACTTGCCTAACTTGCCTGCGGCCCGTCCTGGGCTTTTGCCTCCAAAAATTCCAGAAGGACGAGGATTTCTCCCAGACCAAAGCTGCCCCCTCCTCCAAACCTGGCTGCCATCGGAGGCCCAAACGCGCCCCACAAAATGACACCTGCATTGAGGGTTCTTGATTTTGGCTTCCTGGGGAAAAGTGCCTCCTTTCGGAGTCAACTTGCCTGCGGCCCATGCAGAGCTTTTGCCTACAAAAATTCCATAAGGACGAGGATTTCTCCCAGACCAAAGCTGCCCCCTCCTCCAAACCTGGCTGCCATCGGAGGCCCAAACGTGCCCTACAAAATGACACCTGCCAAGTGGGCTCTTGAGTTTGGCTTCTTGGGTGGAAGTGCCTCCTTTCAAAGCCAACTTGCCTGCGGCCCGTCCTGGGCTTTTGCCTACAAAAATTCCATAAGGACGAGGATTTCTCCCAGACCAAAGCTGCCCCCTCCTCCAAACCTGGCTGCCATCGGAGGCCCAAACGCGCCCTACAAAATGACATCTGCCAAGTGGGCTCTTGAGATTGGCTTCTTGCGGAAAAGTGCCTCCTTTCAAAGCCAACTTGCCTAACTAGCCTGCAGCACATTCTGTGCTTTTGCCTACAAAAATTCCATAAGGACGAGGATTTCTCCCAGACCAAAGCTGCCCCCTCCTCCAAACCTGGCTGCCATCGGAGGCCCAAACGCGCCCCACAAAATGACATCTGCATTGAGGGTTCTTGAGTTTGGCTTCTTGGGGAAAAGTGCCTCCTTTCGGAGCCAACTTGCCTAACTTGCCTGCGGCCCGTCCTGGGCTTTTGCCTCCAAAAATTCCAGAAGGACGAGGATTTCTCCCAGACCAAAGCTGCCCCCTCCTCCAAACCTGGCTGCCATCGGAGGCCCAAACGTGCCCTACAAAATGACACCTGCCAAGTGGGCTCTTGAGTTTGGCTTCTTGGGGAAAAGTGACTCCTTTCAAAACCAACTTGCCTGTGTCCCGTCCCGGGCTTTTGCTACAAAAATTCCAGAAGGACGAGGATTTCTCCCAGACCAAAGCTGCCCCCTCCTCCAAACCTGGCTGCCATCGGAGGCCCAAACGTGCCCTACAAAATGACACCTGCCAAGTGGGCTCTTGAGTTTGGCTTCTTGGGTGGAAGTACCTCCTTTCAAAGCCAACTTGCATGCGGCCCGTCCTGGGCTTTTGCCTACAAAAATTCCATAAGGACGAGGATTTCTCCCAGACCAAAGCTGCCCCCTCCTCCAAACCTGGCTGCCATTGGAGGCCCAAACGCGCCCTACAAAATGACATCTGCCAAGTGGGCTCTTGAGTTTGGCTTCTTGGGGGAAAGTGCCTCCTTTCAAAGCCAACTTGCCTAACTAGCCTGCGGCCCGTGCTGGGCTTTAGACTACAAAAATTCCATAAGGACGAGGATTTCTCCCAGACCAAAGCTGCCCCCTCCTCCAAACCTGCCTGCCATCAGAGGCCCAAATGCGCCCCACAAAATGACATCTGCCAAGTGGGCTCTTGAGTTTGGCTTCTTGGGGAAAAGTGCCTCCTTTCGGAGCCAACTTGCCTAACTTGCCTGCGGCCCGTCCTGGGCTTTTGCCTCCAAAAATTCCAGAAGGACGAGGATTTCTCCCAGACCAAAGCTGCCCCCTCCTCCAAACCTGGCTGCCATCGGAGGCCCAAACGCGCCCTACAAAATGACATCTGCCAAGTGGGCACTTGAGTTTGGCTTCTTGGGGAAAAGTGCCTCCTTTCGGAGTCAACTTGCCTGCGGCCCATGCAGGGCTTTTGCCGAAAAAAATTCCATAAGGACGAGGATTTCTCCCAGACCAAAGCTGCCCCCTCCTCCAAACCTGGCTGCCATCGGAGGCCCAAACGTGCCCTACAAAATGACACCTGCCAAGTGGGCTCTTGAGTTTGGCTTCTTGGGTGGAAGTGCCTCCTTTCAAAGCCAACTTGCCTGCGGCCGGTCCTGGGCTTTTGCCTACAAAAATTCCATAAGGACGAGGATTTCTCCCAGACCAAAGCTGCCCCCTCCTCCAAACCTGGCTGCCATCGGAGGCCCAAACGCGCCCTACAAAATGACATCTGCCAAGTGGGCTCTTGAGATTGGCTTCTTGCGGAAAAGTGCCTCCTTTCAAAGCCAACTTGCCTAACTAGCCTGCGGCCCGTGCTGGGCTTTAGACTACAAAAATTCCAGAAGGACGAGGATTTCTCCCAGACCAAAGCTGCCCCCTCCTCCAAACCTGGCTGCCATCAGAGGCCCAAACGCGCCCCACAAAATGACATCTGCCAAGTGGGCTCTTGAGTTTGGCTTCTTGGGGAAAAGTGCCTCCTTTCGGAGCCAACTTGCCTAACTTGCCTGCGGCCCGTCCTGGGCTTTTGCCTCCAAAAATTCCAGAAGGACGAGGATTTCTCCCAGACCAAAGCTGCCCCCTCCTCCAAACCTGGCTGCCATCGGAGGCCCAAACGCGCCCCACAAAATGACACCTGCATTGAGGGTTCTTGATTTTGGCTTCCTGGGGAAAAGTGCCTCCTTTCGGAGTCAACTTGCCTGCGGCCCATGCAGAGCTTTTGCCTACAAAAATTCCATAAGGACGAGGATTTCTCCCAGACCAAAGCTGCCCCCTCCTCCAAACCTGGCTGCCATCGGAGGCCCAAACGTGCCCTACAAAATGACACCTGCCAAGTGGGCTCTTGAGTTTGGCTTCTTGGGTGGAAGTGCCTCCTTTCAAAGCCAACTTGCCTGCGGCCCGTCCTGGGCTTTTGCCTACAAAAATTCCATAAGGACGAGGATTTCTCCCAGACCAAAGCTGCCCCCTCCTCCAAACCTGGCTGCCATCGGAGGCCCAAACGCGCCCTACAAAATGACATCTGCCAAGTGGGCTCTTGAGATTGGCTTCTTGCGGAAAAGTGCCTCCTTTCAAAGCCAACTTGCCTAACTAGCCTGCAGCACATTCTGTGCTTTTGCCTACAAAAATTCCATAAGGACGAGGATTTCTCCCAGACCAAAGCTGCCCCCTCCTCCAAACCTGGCTGCCATCGGAGGCCCAAACGCGCCCCACAAAATGACATCTGCATTGAGGGTTCTTGAGTTTGGCTCCTTGGGGAAAAGTGCCTCCTTTCGGAGCCAACTTGCCTAACTTGCCTGCGGCCCTTCCTGGGCTTTTGCCTCCAAAAATTCCAGAAGGACGAGGATTTCTCCCAGACCAAAGCTGCCCCCTCCTCCAAACCTGGCTGCCATCGAGGCCCAAACGTGCCCTACAAAATGACACCTGCCAAGTGGGCTCTTGAGTTTGGCTTCTTGGGGAAAAGTGACTCCTTTCAAAACCAACTTGCCTGTGTCCCGTCCCGGGCTTTTGCTACAAAAATTCCAGAAGGACGAGGATTTCTCCCAGACCAAAGCTGCCCCCTCCTCCAAACCTGGCTGCCATCGGAGGCCCAAACGCGCCCTACAAAATGACATCTGCCAAGTGGGCTCTTGAGTTTGGCTTCTTGGGGAAAAGTGCCTCCTTTCGGAGTCAACTTGCCTGCGGCCCATGCAGGGCTTTTGCCGACAAAAATTCCATAAGGACGAGGATTTCTCCCAGACCAAACTGCCCCCTCCTCCAAACCTGGCTGCCATCAGAGGCCCAAACGCGCCCTACAAAAGGACATCTGCATTGCGGGTTCTTGAGTTTGGCTTCTTGGGGAAAAGTGACTCCTTTCAAAACCAACTTGCCTGTGTCCCGTCCCGGGCTTTTGCTACAAAAATTCCAGAAGGACGAGGATTTCTCCCAGACCAAAGCTGCCCCCTCCTCCAAACCTGGCTGACATCGGAGGCCCAAACGCGCCCTACAAAATGACACCTGCCAAGTGGGCTCTTGAGTTTGGCTTCTTGGGGAAAATTGCCTCCTTTCGGAGTCAACTTGCCGGCGGCCCATGCAGGGCTTTTGCCTACAAAAATTCCATAAGGACGAGGATTTCTCCCAGAACAAAGCTGCCCCCTCCTCCAAACCTGGCTGCCATCGGAGGCCCAAACGCGCCCTACAAAATGACACCTGCCAAGTGGGCTCTTGAGTTTGGCTTCTTGCGGAAAAGTGCCTCCTTTCAAAGCCAACTTGCCTAACTTGCCTGCGGCCCGTCCTGGGCTTTTGCCTACAAAAATTCCATAAGGACAAGGATTTCTCCCAGACCAAAGCTGCTCCCTCCTCCAAACCTGGCTGCCATCGGAGGCCCAAACGCGCCCTACAAAATGACATCTGCCAAGTGGGCTCTTGAGTTTGGCTTCTTGGGGAAAAGTGACTCCTTTCAAAACCAACTTGCCTGCGTCCCGTCCCGGACGTTTGCTACAAAAATTCCATAAGGACGAGGATTCCTCCCAGACCAAAGCTGCCCCCTCCGCCAAACCTGGCTGCCATCGGAGGCCCAAACGCGCCCTACAAAATGACATCTGCCAAGTGGGCTCTTGAGCTTGGCTTCTTGGGGAAAAGTGCCTCCTTTCGGAGTCAACTTGCCGGCGGCCCATGCAGGGCTTTTGCCTCCAAAAATTCCAATAGGACGAGGATTTCTCCCAGACCAAAGCTGCCCCCTCCTCCAAACCTGGCTGCCATCGGAGGCCCAAACGCGCCCTACAAAATGACACCTGCCAAGTGGGCTCTTGAGTTTGGCTTCTTGGGGAAAAGTGCCTCCTTTCGGAGCCAACTTGCCTAACTTGCCTGCGGCCTGTGCTGGGCTTTTGCCTACAAAAATTCCATAAGGACGAGGATTTCTCCCAGACCAAAGCTGCCCCCTCCTCCAAACCTGGCTGCCATTGGAGGCCCAAACGCGCCCTACAAAATGACATCTGCCAAGTGGGCTCTTGTGTTTGGCTTCTTGGGGAAAAGTGCCTCCTTTCGGAGCCAAATTGCCTAACTTGCCTGCGGCCCGTCCTGGGCTTTTGCCTCCAAAAATTCCAGAAGGACGAGGATTTCTCCCAGACCAAAGCTGCCCCCTCCTCCAAACCTGGCTGCCATCGGAGGCCCAAACGCGCCCCACAAAATGACACCTGCATTGAGGGTTCTTGAGTTTGGCTTCTTGGGGAAAAGTGCCTCCTTTCGGAGCCAACTTGCCTAACTTGCCTGCGGCCCGTCCTGGGCTTTTGCCTCCAAAAATTCCAGAAGGACGAGGATTTCTCCCAGACCAAAGCTGCCCCCTCCTCCAAACCTGGCTGCCATCGGAGGCCCAAACGTGCCCTACAAAATGACACCTGCCAAGTGGGCTCTTGAGTTTGGCTTCTTGGGGAAAAGTGACTCCTTTCAAAACCAACTTGCCTGTGTCCCGTCCCGGGCTTTTGCTACAAAAATTCCAGAAGGACGAGGATTTCTCCCAGACCAAAGCTGCCCCCTCCTCCAAACCTGGCTGCCATCGGAGGCCCAAACGTGCCCTACAAAATGACACCTGCCAAGTGGGCTCTTGAGTTTGGCTTCTTGGGTGGAAGTACCTCCTTTCAAAGCCAACTTGCATGCGGCCCGTCCTGGGCTTTTGCCTACAAAAATTCCATAAGGACGAGGATTTCTCCCAGACCAAAGCTGCCCCCTCCTCCAAACCTGGCTGCCATTGGAGGCCCAAACGCGCCCTACAAAATGACATCTGCCAAGTGGGCTCTTGAGTTTGGCTTCTTGGGGGAAAGTGCCTCCTTTCAAAGCCAACTTGCCTAACTAGCCTGCGGCCCGTGCTGGGCTTTAGACTACAAAAATTCCATAAGGACGAGGATTTCTCCCAGACCAAAGCTGCCCCCTCCTCCAAACCTGCCTGCCATCAGAGGCCCAAATGCGCCCCACAAAATGACATCTGCCAAGTGGGCTCTTGAGTTTGGCTTCTTGGGGAAAAGTGCCTCCTTTCGGAGCCAACTTGCCTAACTTGCCTGCGGCCCGTCCTGGGCTTTTGCCTCCAAAAATTCCAGAAGGACGAGGATTTCTCCCAGACCAAAGCTGCCCCCTCCTCCAAACCTGGCTGCCATCGGATGCCCAAACGCGCCCTACAAAATGACATCTGCCAAGTGGGCTCTTGAGTTTGGCTTCTTGGGGAAAAGTGCCTCCTTTCGGAGTCAACTTGCCTGCGGCCCATGCAGGGCTTTTGCCGAAAAAAATTCCATAAGGACGAGGATTTCTCCCAGACCAAAGCTGCCCCCTCCTCCAAACCTGGCTGCCATCGGAGGCCCAAACGTGCCCTACAAAATGACACCTGCCAAGTGGGCTCTTGAGTTTGGCTTCTTGGGTGGAAGTGCCTCCTTTCAAAGCCAACTTGCCTGCGGCCGGTCCTGGGCTTTTGCCTACAAAAATTCCATAAGGACGAGGATTTCTCCCAGACCAAAGCTGCCCCCTCCTCCAAACCTGGCTGCCATCGGAGGCCCAAACGCGCCCTACAAAATGACATCTGCCAAGTGGGCTCTTGAGATTGGCTTCTTGCGGAAAAGTGCCTCCTTTCAAAGCCAACTTGCCTAACTAGCCTGCGGCCCGTGCTGGGCTTTAGACTACAAAAATTCCAGAAGGACGAGGATTTCTCCCAGACCAAAGCTGCCCCCTCCTCCAAACCTGGCTGCCATCAGAGGCCCAAACGCGCCCCACAAAATGACATCTGCCAAGTGGGCTCTTGAGTTTGGCTTCTTGGGGAAAAGTGCCGCCTTTCGGAGCCAACTTGCCTAACTTGCCTGCGGCCCGTCCTGGGCTTTTGCCTCCAAAAATTCCATAAGGACGAGGATTTCTCCCAGACCAAAGCTGCCCCCTCCTCCAAACCTGGCTGCCATCGGAGGCCCAAACGCGCCCCACAAAATGACACCTGCATTGAGGGTTCTTGATTTTGGCTTCCTGGGGAAAAGTGCCTCCTTTCGGAGTCAACTTGCCTGCGGCCCATGCAGAGCTTTTGCCTACAAAAATTCCATAAGGACGAGGATTTCTCCCAGACCAAAGCTGCCCCCTCCTCCAAACCTGGCTGCCATCGGAGGCCCAAACGTGCCCTACAAAATGACACCTGCCAAGTGGGCTCTTGAGTTTGGCTTCTTGGGTGGAAGTGCCTCCTTTCAAAGCCAACTTGCCTGCGGCCCGTCCTGGGCTTTTGCCTACAAAAATTCCATAAGGACGAGGATTTCTCCCAGACCAAAGCTGCCCCCTCCTCCAAACCTGGCTGCCATCGGAGGCCCAAACGCGCCCTACAAAATGACATCTGCCAAGTGGGCTCTTGAGATTGGCTTCTTGCGGAAAAGTGCCTCCTTTCAAAGCCAACTTGCCTAACTAGCCTGCAGCACATTCTGTGCTTTTGCCTACAAAAATTCCATAAGGACGAGGATTTCTCCCAGACCAAAGCTGCCCCCTCCTCCAAACCTGGCTGCCATCGGAGGCCCAAACGCGCCCCACAAAATGACATCTGCATTGAGGGTTCTTGAGTTTGGCTCCTTGGGGAAAAGTGCCTCCTTTCGGAGCCAACTTGCCTAACTTGCCTGCGGCCCTTCCTGGGCTTTTGCCTCCAAAAATTCCAGAAGGACGAGGATTTCTCCCAGACCAAAGCTGCCCCCTCCTCCAAACCTGGCTGCCATCGAGGCCCAAACGTGCCCTACAAAATGACACCTGCCAAGTGGGCTCTTGAGTTTGGCTTCTTGGGGAAAAGTGACTCCTTTCAAAACCAACTTGCCTGTGTCCCGTCCCGGGCTTTTGCTACAAAAATTCCAGAAGGACGAGGATTTCTCCCAGACCAAAGCTGCCCCCTCCTCCAAACCTGGCTGCCATCGGAGGCCCAAACGCGCCCTACAAAATGACACCTGCCAAGTGGGCTCTTGAGTTTGGCTTCTTGGGGAAAAGTGCCTCCTTTCGGAGTCAACTTGCCTGCGGCCCATGCAGGGCTTTTGCCGACAAAAATTCCATAAGGACGAGGATTTCTCCCAGACCAAACTGCCCCCTCCTCCAAACCTGGCTGCCATCAGAGGCCCAAACGCGCCCTACAAAAGGACATCTGCATTGCGGGTTCTTGAGTTTGGCTTCTTGGGGAAAAGTGCCTCCTTTCAAAGCCAACATGCCTAACTTGCCTGCGGCCCGTCCTGGGCTTTTGCCTACAAAAATTCCATAAGTACAAGGATTTCTCCCAGACCAAAGCTGCCCCCTCCTCCAAACCTGGCTGCCATCGGAGGCCCAAACGCGCCCTACAAAATGACATCTGCCAAGTGGGCTCTTGAGTTTGGCTTCTTGGGGAAAAGTGCCTCCTTTCGGAGTCAACTTGCCGGCGGCCCGTGCTGGGCTTTAGACTACAAAAATTCCAGAAGGACGAGGATTTCTCCCAGACCAAAGCTGCCCCCTCCTCCAAACCTGGCTGCCATCGGAGGCCCAAACGTGCCCTACAAAATGACATCTACCAAGTGGGCTCTTCAGTTTGGCTTCTTGGGTGGAAGTGCCTCCTTTCAAAGCCAACTTGCCTGCGGCCCGTCCTGGGCTTTTGCCTACAAAAATTCCATAAGGACGAGGATTTCTCCCAGACCAAAGCTGCCCCCTCCTCCAAACCTGGCTGCCATCGGAGGCCCAAACGCGCCCTACAAAATGACATCTGCCAAGTGGGCTCTTGAGTTTGGCTTCTTGGGTGGAAGTACCTCCTTTCAAAGCCAACTTGCCTGCGGCCCGTGCTGGGCTTTTGCCTACAAAAATTCCATAAGGACGAGGATTTCTCCCAGACCAAAGCTGCCCCCTCCTCCAAACCTGGCTGCCATCGGTGGCCCAAACGCGCCCTACAAAATGACATCTGCCAAGTGGGCTCCTGAGTTTGGCTTCTTGGGGGAAAGTGCCTCCTTTCAAAGCCAACTTGCCTGCAGCCCGTCCTGGGCTTTAGACTACAAAAATTCCATAAGGACGAGGATTTCTCCCAGACCAAAGCTGCCCCCTCCTCCAAACCTGGCTGCCATCGGAGGCCCAAACGCGCCCCACAAAATGACATCTGCATTGAGGGTTCTTGAGTTTGGCTTCTTGGGGAAAAGTGCCTCCTTTCGGAGCCAACTTGCCTAACTTGCCTGCGGCCCGTCCTGGGCTTTTGCTACAAAAATTCCAGAAGGACGAGGATTTCTCCCAGACCAAAGCTGCCCCCTCCTCCAAACCTGGCTGCCATCGGAGGCCCAAACGCGCCCTACAAAATGACATCTGCATTGTGAGTTCTTGAGTTTGGCTTCTTGGGGAAAAGTGCCTCCTTTCAAAGCCAACTTGCCTAACTTGCCTGCGGCCCATGCGGGGTTTTTGCCTACAAAAATTCCATAAGGACGAGGATTTCTCCCAGACCAAAGCTGCCCCCTCCTCCAAACCTGGCTGACATCGGAGGCCCAAACGCGCCCCACAAAATGACATCTGCCAAGTGGGCTCTTGAGTTTGGCTTCTTGGGGAAAAGTGACTCCTTTCAAAACAAACTTGCCTGCGTCCCGTCCCGGGCTTTTGCTAAAAAAATTCCATAAGGACGAGGATTCCTCCCAGACCAAAGCTGCCCCCTCCTCCAAACCTGGCTGCCATCGGAGGCCCAAACGCGCCCTACAAAATGACATCTGCCAAGTGGGCTCTTGAGTTTGGCTTTCTGGGGAAAAGTGCCTCCTTTCGGACTCAACTTGCCTGCGGCCCGTGCAAGGCTTTTGCCTACAAAAATTCCATAAGGACGAGGATTCCTCCCAGACCAAAGCAGCCCCCTCCTCCAAACCTGGCTGTCATCGGAGGCCCAAACGCGCCCTACAAAATGACATCTGCCAAGTGGGCTCTTGAGTTTGGCTTCTTGGGTGGAAGTACCTCCTTTCAAAGCCAACTTGCCTGCGGCCCTTCCTGGGCTGTTGCCTACAAAAATTCCATAAGGACGAGGATTCCTCCCAGACCAAAGCTGCCCCCTCCTCCAAACCTGGCTGCCATCGGAGGCCCAAACGCGCCCTACAAAATGACATCTGCCAAGTGGGCTCTTGAGTTTGGCTTCTTGCGGAAAAGTGCCTCCTTTCAAAGCCAACTTGCCTAACTAGCCTGCGGCCCGTGCTGGGCTTTAGACTACAAAAATTCCATAAGGACGAGGATTTCTCCCAGACCAAAGCTGCCCCCTCCTCCAAACCTGGCTGCCATCGGAGGACCAAACGCGCCCTACAAAATGACACCTGCATTGAGGGTTCTTGATTTTGGCTTCCTGGGGAAAAGTGCCTCCTTTCGGAGTCAACTTGCCTGCGACCCATGCAGGGCTTTTGCTACAAAAATTCCAGAAGGACGAGGATTTCTCCCAGACCAAAGCTGCCCCCTCCTCCAAACCTGGCTGCCATCGGAGGCCCAAACGCGCCCTACAAAATGACATCTGCCAAGTGGGCTCTTGAGTTTGGCTTCTTGCGGAAAAGTGCCTCCTTTCGGAGTCAACTTGCCTAACTATCCTGCGGCCCGTGCTGGGCTTTAGACTACAAAAATTCCATAAGGACGAGGATTTCTCCCAGACCAAACTGCCCCCTCCTCCAAACCTGGCTGCCATCAGAGGCCCAAACGCGCCCCACAAAATGACATCTGCATTGAGGGTTCTTGAGTTTGGCTTCTTGGGAAAAGTGCCTCCTTTCGGAGCCAACTTGCCTAACTTGCCTGCGGCCCGTCCTGGGCTTTTGCCTCCAAAAATTCCAGAAGGAAGAGGATTTCTCCCAGACCAAAGCTGCCCCCTCCTCCAAACCTGGCTGCCATTGGAGGCCCAAACGTGCCCTACAAAATGACACCTGCCAAGTGGGCTCTTGAGTTTGGCTTCTTGGGGAAAAGTGCCTCCTTTCAAAGCCAACTTGCCTGCAGCCCGTGCTGGGCTTTAGACTACAAAAATTCCATAAGGACGAGGATTTCTCCCAGACCAAAGCTGCCCCCTCCTCCAAACCTGGCTGACATCGGAGGCCCAAACGTGCCCTACAAAATGACACCTGCCAAGTGGGCTCTTGAGTTTGGCTTCTTGGGGAAAAGTGCCTCCTTTCGAAGCCAACTTGCCTAACTAGCCTGCGGCCCATGCTGGGCTTTTGCCTCCAAAAATTCCATAAGGACGAGGATTTCTCCCAGGCCAAAGCTGCCCCCTCCTCCAAACCTGGCTGCCATCAGAGGCCCAAACGTGCCCTACAAAATGACACCTGCCAAGTGGGTTCTTGAGTTTGGCTTCTTGGGGAAAAGTGCCTCCTTTCAAAGCCAACTTGCCTAACTTGCCTGCGGCCCATGCGGGGTTTTTGCCTACAAAAATTCCATAAGGACGAGGATTTCTCCCAGACCAAAGCTGCCCCCTCCTCCAAACCTGGCTGCCATCGGAGGCCCAAACGCGCCCTACAAAATGACACCTGCCAAGTGGGCTCTTGAGTTTGGCTTCTTGGGGAAAAGTGACTCCTTTCAAAACCAACTTGCCTGCATCTCGTCCCGGTCTTTTGCTACAAAAATTCCATAAGGACGAGGATTCCTCCCAGACCAAAGCTGCCCCCTCCTCCAAACCTGGCTGCCATCGGAGGCCCAAACGCGCCCTACAAAATGACATCTGCCAAGTGGGCTCTTGAGTTTGGCTTCCTGGGGAAAAGTGCCTCCTTTCGGAGTCAACTTGCCGGCGGCCCATGCAGGGCTTTTGCCTACAAAAATTCCATAAGGACGAGGATTTCTCCCAGACCAAAGCTGCCCCCTCCGCCAAACCTGGCTGCCATTGGAGGCCCAAACGCGCCCTACAAAATGACATCTGCCAAGTGGGCTCTTGAGTTTGGCTTCTTGGGGGAAAGTGCCTCCTTTCAAAGCCAACTTGCCAAACTAGCCTGCGGCCCATGCGGGGTTTTTGCCTACAAAAATTCCATAAGGACGAGGATTTCTCCCAGACCAAAGCTGCCCCCTCCTCCAAACCTGGCTGCCATCGGAGGCCCAAACGCGCCCTACAAAATGACACCTGCCAAGTGGGCTCTTGAGTTTGGCTTCTTGGGGAAAAGTGACTCCTTTCAAAACCAACTTGACTGCATCTCGTCCCGGTCTTTTGCTACAAAAATTCCATAAGGACGAGGATTCCTCCCAGACCAAAGCTGCCCCCTCCTCCAAACCTGGCTGCCATCGGAGGCCCAAACGCGCCCTACAAAATGACATCTGCCAAGTGGGCTCTTGAGTTTGGCTTCCTGGGGAAAAGTGCCTCCTTTCGGAGTCAACTTGCCGGCGGCCCATGCAGGGCTTTTGCCTACAAAAATTCCATAAGGACGAGGATTTCTCCCAGACCAAAGCTGCCCCCTCCGCCAAACCTGGCTGCCATTGGAGGCCCAAACGCGCCCTACAAAATGACATCTGCCAAGTGGGCTCTTGAGTTTGGCTTCTTGGGGGAAAGTGCCTCCTTTCAAAGCCAACTTGCCAAACTAGCCTGCGGCCCGTGCTGGGCTTTAGACTACAAAAATTCCATAAGGACGAGGATTTCTCCCAGACCAAAGCTGCCCCCTCCTTCAAACCTGGCTGCCATCAGAGGCCCAAACGCGCCCCACAAAATGACACCTGCATTGAGGGTTCTTGAGTTTGGCTTCCTGGGGAAAAGTGCCTCCTTTCGGAGTCAACTTGCCTGCGGCCCATGCAGGGCTTTTGCCTACAAAAATTCCATAAGGACGAGGATTTCTCCCAGGCCAAAGCTGCCCCCTCCTCCAAACCTGGCTGCCATCGGAGGCCCAAACGCGCCCTACAAAATGACATCTGCCAAGTGGGCTCTTGAGTTTGGCTTCTTGGGTGGAAGTGCCTCCTTTCAAAGCCAACTTGCCTGCGGCCCGTCCTGGGCTTTTGCCTACAAAAATTCCATAAGGACGAGGATTTCTCCCAGACCAAAGCTGCCCCCTCCTCCAAACCTAGCTGCCATCGGTGGCCCAAACGCGCCCTACAAAATGACATCTGCCAAGTGGGCTCCTGAGTTTGGCTTCTTGGGGAAAAGTGCCTCCTTTCGGAGCCAAATTGCCTAACTTGCCTGCGGCCCGTCCTGGGCTTTTGCTACAAAAATTCCATAAGGACGAGGATTTCTCCCAGACCAAAGCTGCCTCGTCCTCCAAACCTGGCTGTCATCGGAGGCCCAAACGCGCCCTACAAAATGACATCTGCATTGTGGGTTCTTGAGTTTGGCTTCTTGGGGAAAAGTGCCTCCTTTCGGAGCCAACTTGCCTAACTTGCCTGCGGCCCATGCAGGGCTTTTGCCTACAAAAATTCCAGAAGGACGAGGATTTCTCCCAGACCAAAGCTGCCCCCTCCTCCAAACCTGGCTGCCATCGGAGGCCCAAACGCGCCCTACAAAATGACATCTGCCAAGTGGGCTCTTGAGTTTGGCTTCTTGCGGAAAAGTGCCTCCTTTCGGAGTCAACTTGCCTAACTATCCTGCGGCCCGTGCTGGGCTTTAGACTACAAAAATTCCATAAGGACGAGGATTTCTCCCAGACCAAACTGCCCCCTCCTCCAAACCTGGCTGCCATCAGAGGCCCAAACGCGCCCCACAAAATGACATCTGCATTGAGGGTTCTTGAGTTTGGCTTCTTGGGAAAAGTGCCTCCTTTCGGAGCCAACTTGCCTAACTTGCCTGCGGCCCGTCCTGGGCTTTTGCCTCCAAAAATTCCAGAAGGAAGAGGATTTCTCCCAGACCAAAGCTGCCCCCTCCTCCAAACCTGGCTGCCATTGGAGGCCCAAACGTGCCCTACAAAATGACACCTGCCAAGTGGGCTCTTGAGTTTGGCTTCTTGGGGAAAAGTGCCTCCTTTCAAAGCCAACTTGCCTGCAGCCCGTGCTGGGCTTTAGACTACAAAAATTCCATAAGGACGAGGATTTCTCCCAGACCAAAGCTGCCCCCTCCTCCAAACCTGGCTGACATCGGAGGCCCAAACGTGCCCTACAAAATGACACCTGCCAAGTGGGCTCTTGAGTTTGGCTTCTTGGGGAAAAGTGCCTCCTTTCGAAGCCAACTTGCCTAACTAGCCTGCGGCCCATGCTGGGCTTTTGCCTCCAAAAATTCCATAAGGACGAGGATTTCTCCCAGGCCAAAGCTGCCCCCTCCTCCAAACCTGGCTGCCATCAGAGGCCCAAACGTGCCCTACAAAATGACACCTGCCAAGTGGGTTCTTGAGTTTGGCTTCTTGGGGAAAAGTGCCTCCTTTCAAAGCCAACTTGCCTAACTTGCCTGCGGCCCATGCGGGGTTTTTGCCTACAAAAATTCCATAAGGACGAGGATTTCTCCCAGACCAAAGCTGCCCCCTCCTCCAAACCTGGCTGCCATCGGAGGCCCAAACGCGCCCTACAAAATGACACCTGCCAAGTGGGCTCTTGAGTTTGGCTTCTTGGGGAAAAGTGACTCCTTTCAAAACCAACTTGCCTGCATCTCGTCCCGGTCTTTTGCTACAAAAATTCCATAAGGACGAGGATTCCTCCCAGACCAAAGCTGCCCCCTCCTCCAAACCTGGCTGCCATCGGAGGCCCAAACGCGCCCTACAAAATGACATCTGCCAAGTGGGCTCTTGAGTTTGGCTTCCTGGGGAAAAGTGCCTCCTTTCGGAGTCAACTTGCCGGCGGCCCATGCAGGGCTTTTGCCTACAAAAATTCCATAAGGACGAGGATTTCTCCCAGACCAAAGCTGCCCCCTCCGCCAAACCTGGCTGCCATTGGAGGCCCAAACGCGCCCTACAAAATGACATCTGCCAAGTGGGCTCTTGAGTTTGGCTTCTTGGGGGAAAGTGCCTCCTTTCAAAGCCAACTTGCCAAACTAGCCTGCGGCCCGTGCTGGGCTTTAGACTACAAAAATTCCATAAGGACGAGGATTTCTCCCAGACCAAAGCTGCCCCCTCCTTCAAACCTGGCTGCCATCAGAGGCCCAAACGCGCCCCACAAAATGACACCTGCATTGAGGGTTCTTGAGTTTGGCTTCCTGGGGAAAAGTGCCTCCTTTCGGAGTCAACTTGCCTGCGGCCCATGCAGGGCTTTTGCCTACAAAAATTCCATAAGGACGAGGATTCCTCCCAGACCAAAGCTGCCCCCTCCTCCAAACCTGGCTGCCATCGGAGGCCCAAACGCGCCCTACAAAATGACATCTGCCAAGTGGGCTCTTGAGTTTGGCTTCTTGGGTGGAAGTGCCTCCTTTCAAAGCCAACTTGCCTGCGGCCCGTCCTGGGCTTTTGCCTACAAAAATTCCATAAGGACGAGGATTTCTCCCAGACCAAAGCTGCCCCCTCCTCCAAACCTAGCTGCCATCGGTGGCCCAAACGCGCCCTACAAAATGACATCTGCCAAGTGGGCTCCTGAGTTTGGCTTCTTGGGGAAAAGTGCCTCCTTTCGGAGCCAAATTGCCTAACTTGCCTGCGGCCCGTCCTGGGCTTTTGCTACAAAAATTCCATAAGGACGAGGATTTCTCCCAGACCAAAGCTGCCTCGTCCTCCAAACCTGGCTGTCATCGGAGGCCCAAACGCGCCCTACAAAATGACATCTGCATTGTGGGTTCTTGAGTTTGGCTTCTTGGGGAAAAGTGCCTCCTTTCGGAGCCAACTTGCCTAACTTGCCTGCGGCCCATGCAGGGCTTTTGCCTACAAAAATTCCAGAAGGACGAGGATTTCTCCCAGACCAAAGCTGCCCCCTCCTCCAAACCTGGCTGCCATCGGAGGCCCAAACGTGCCCTACAAAATGACACCTGCCAAGTGGGCTCTTGAGTTTGGCTTCTTGGGGAAAAGTGACTCCTTTCAAAACCAACTTGCCTGTGTCCCGTCCCGGGCTTTTGCTACAAAAATTCCAGAAGGACGAGGATTTCTCCCAGACCAAAGCTGCCCCCTCCTCCAAAGCTGGCTGCCATCGGAGGCCCAAACGCGCCCTACAAAATGACATCTGCCAAGTGGGCTCTTGAGTTTGGCTTCTTGGGGAAAAGTGCCTCCTTTCGGAGTCAACTTGCCTGCGGCCCATGCGGGGCTTTTGCCGACAAAAATTCCATAAGGACGAGGATTTCTCCCAGACCAAACTGCCCCCTCCTCCAAACCTGGCTGCCATCAGAGGCCCAAACGCGCCCTACAAAAGGACATCTGCATTGCGGGTTCTTGAGTTTGGCTTCTTGGGGAAAAGTGCCTCCTTTCAAAGCCAACATGCCTAACTTGCCTGCGGCCCGTCCTGGGCTTTTGCCTACAAAAATTCCATAAGTACAAGGATTTCTCCCAGACCAAAGCTGCCCCCTCCTCCAAACCTGGCTGCCATCGGAGGCCCAAACGCGCCCTACAAAATGACATCTGCCAAGTGGGCTCTTGAGTTTGGCTTCTTGGGGAAAAGTGCCTCCTTTCGGAGTCAACTTGCCGGCGGCCCGTGCTGGGCTTTAGACTACAAAAATTCCAGAAGGACGAGGATTTCTCCCAGACCAAAGCTGCCCCCTCCTCCAAACCTGGCTGCCATCGGAGGCCCAAACGTGCCCTACAAAATGACATCTACCAAGTGGGCTCTTCAGTTTGGCTTCTTGGGTGGAAGTGCCTCCTTTCAAAGCCAACTTGCCTGCGGACCGTCCTGGGCTTTTGCCTACAAAAATTCCATAAGGACGAGGATTTCTCCCAGACCAAAGCTGCCCCCTCCTCCAAACCTGGCTGCCATCGGAGGCCCAAACGCGCCCCACAAAATGACATCTGCATTGAGGGTTCTTGAGTTTGGCTTCTTGGGGAAAAGTGCCTCCTTTCGGAGCCAACTTGCCTAACTTGCCTGCGGCCCGTCCTGGGCTTTTGCTACAAAAATTCCAGAAGGACGAGGATTTCTCCCAGACCAAAGCTGCCCCCTCCTCCAAACCTGGCTGCCATCGGAGGCCCAAACGCGCCCTACAAAATGACATCTGCATTGTGAGTTCTTGAGTTTGGCTTCTTGGGGAAAAGTGCCTCCTTTCAAAGCCAACTTGCCTAACTTGCCTGCGGCCCATGCGGGGTTTTTGCCTACAAAAATTCCATAAGGACGAGGATTTCTCCCAGACCAAAGCTGCCCCCTCCTCCAAACCTGGCTGACATCGGAGGCCCAAACGCGCCCCACAAAATGACATCTGCCAAGTGGGCTCTTGAGTTTGGCTTCTTGGGGAAAAGTGACTCCTTTCAAAACAAACTTGCCTGCGTCCCGTCCCGGGCTTTTGCTAAAAAAATTCCATAAGGACGAGGATTCCTCCCAGACCAAAGCTGCCCCCTCCTCCAAACCTGGCTGCCATCGGAGGCCCAAACGCGCCCTACAAAATGACATCTGCCAAGTGGGCTCTTGAGTTTGGCTTTCTGGGGAAAAGTGCCTCCTTTCGGACTCAACTTGCCTGCGGCCCGTGCAGGGCTTTTGCCTACAAAAATTCCATAAGGACGAGGATTCCTCCCAGACCAAAGCAGCCCCCTCCTCCAAACCTGGCTGTCATCGGAGGCCCAAACGCGCCCTACAAAATGACATCTGCCAAGTGGGCTCTTGAGTTTGGCTTCTTGGGTGGAAGTACCTCCTTTCAAAGCCAACTTGCCTGCGGCCCTTCCTGGGCTGTTGCCTACAAAAATTCCATAAGGACGAGGATTCCTCCCAGACCAAAGCTGCCCCCTCCTCCAAACCTGGCTGCCATCGGAGGCCCAAACGCGCCCTACAAAATGACATCTGCCAAGTGGGCTCTTGAGTTTGGCTTCTTGCGGAAAAGTGCCTCCTTTCAAAGCCAACTTGCCTAACTAGCCTGCGGCCCGTGCTGGGCTTTAGACTACAAAAATTCCATAAGGACGAGGATTTCTCCCAGACCAAAGCTGCCCCCTCCTCCAAACCTGGCTGCCATCGGAGGACCAAACGCGCCCTACAAAATGACACCTGCATTGAGGGTTCTTGATTTTGGCTTCCTGGGGAAAAGTGCCTCCTTTCGGAGTCAACTTGCCTGCGGCCCATGCAGGGCTTTTGCTCCAAAAATTCCAGAAGGACGAGGATTTCTCCCAGACCAAAGCTGCCCCCTCCTCCAAACCTGGCTGCCATCGGAGGCCCAAACGCGCCCTACAAAATGACATCTGCCAAGTGGGCTCTTGAGTTTGGCTTCTTGCGGAAAAGTGCCTCCTTTCGGAGTCAACTTGCCTAACTATCCTGCGGCCCGTGCTGGGCTTTAGACTACAAAAATTCCATAAGGACGAGGATTTCTCCCAGACCAAACTGCCCCCTCCTCCAAACCTGGCTGCCATCAGAGGCCCAAACGCGCCCCACAAAATGACATCTGCATTGAGGGTTCTTGAGTTTGGCTTCTTGGGAAAAGTGCCTCCTTTCGGAGCCAACTTGCCTAACTTGCCTGCGGCCCGTCCTGGGCTTTTGCCTCCAAAAATTCCAGAAGGAAGAGGATTTCTCCCAGACCAAAGCTGCCCCCTCCTCCAAACCTGGCTGCCATTGGAGGCCCAAACGTGCCCTACAAAATGACACCTGCCAAGTGGGCTCTTGAGTTTGGCTTCTTGGGGAAAAGTGCCTCCTTTCAAAGCCAACTTGCCTGCAGCCCGTGCTGGGCTTTAGACTACAAAAATTCCATAAGGACGAGGATTTCTCCCAGACTAAAGCTGCCCCCTCCTCCAAACCTGGCTGACATCGGAGGCCCAAACGTGCCCTACAAAATGACACCTGCCAAGTGGGCTCTTGAGTTTGGCTTCTTGGGGAAAAGTGCCTCCTTTCGAAGCCAACTTGCCTAACTAGCCTGCGGCCCATGCTGGGCTTTTGCCTCCAAAAATTCCATAAGGACGAGGATTTCTCCCAGGCCAAAGCTGCCCCCTCCTCCAAACCTGGCTGCCATCAGAGGCCCAAACGTGCCCTACAAAATGACACCTGCCAAGTGGGTTCTTGAGTTTGGCTTCTTGGGGAAAAGTGCCTCCTTTCAAAGCCAACTTGCCTAACTTGCCTGCGGCCCATGCGGGGTTTTTGCCTACAAAAATTCCATAAGGACGAGGATTTCTCCCAGACCAAAGCTGCCCCCTCCTCCAAACCTGGCTGCCATCGGAGGCCCAAACGCGCCCTACAAAATGACACCTGCCAAGTGGGCTCTTGAGTTTGGCTTCTTGGGGAAAAGTGACTCCTTTCAAAACCAACTTGCCTGCATCTCGTCCCGGTCTTTTGCTACAAAAATTCCATAAGGACGAGGATTCCTCCCAGACCAAAGCTGCCCCCTCCTCCAAACCTGGCTGCCATCGGAGGCCCAAACGCGCCCTACAAAATGACATCTGCCAAGTGGGCTCTTGAGTTTGGCTTCCTGGGGAAAAGTGCCTCCTTTCGGAGTCAACTTGCCGGCGGCCCATGCAGGGCTTTTGCCTACAAAAATTCCATAAGGACGAGGATTTCTCCCAGACCAAAGCTGCCCCCTCCGCCAAACCTGGCTGCCATTGGAGGCCCAAACGCGCCCTACAAAATGACATCTGCCAAGTGGGCTCTTGAGTTTGGCTTCTTGGGGGAAAGTGCCTCCTTTCAAAGCCAACTTGCCAAACTAGCCTGCGGCCCGTGCTGGGCTTTAGACTACAAAAATTCCATAAGGACGAGGATTTCTCCCAGACCAAAGCTGCCCCCTCCTTCAAACCTGGCTGCCATCAGAGGCCCAAACGCGCCCCACAAAATGACACCTGCATTGAGGGTTCTTGAGTTTGGCTTCCTGGGGAAAAGTGCCTCCTTTCGGAGTCAACTTGCCTGCGGCCCATGCAGGGCTTTTGCCTACAAAAATTCCATAAGGACGAGGATTCCTCCCAGACCAAAGCTGCCCCCTCCTCCAAACCTGGCTGCCATCGGAGGCCCAAACGCGCCCTACAAAATGACATCTGCCAAGTGGGCTCTTGAGTTTGGCTTCTTGGGTGGAAGTGCCTCCTTTCAAAGCCAACTTGCCTGCGGCCCGTCCTGGGCTTTTGCCTACAAAAATTCCATAAGGACGAGGATTTCTCCCAGACCAAAGCTGCCCCCTCCTCCAAACCTAGCTGCCATCGGTGGCCCAAACGCGCCCTACAAAATGACATCTGCCAAGTGGGCTCCTGAGTTTGGCTTCTTGCGGAAAAGTGCCTCCTTTCGGAGCCAAATTGCCTAACTTGCCTGCGGCCCGTCCTGGGCTTTTGCTACAAAAATTCCATAAGGACGAGGATTTCTCCCAGACCAAAGCTGCCTCGTCCTCCAAACCTGGCTGTCATCGGAGGCCCAAACGCGCCCTACAAAATGACATCTGCATTGTGGGTTCTTGAGTTTGGCTTCTTGGGGAAAAGTGCCTCCTTTCGGAGCCAACTTGCCTAACTTGCCTGCGGCCCATGCAGGGCTTTTGCCTACAAAAATTCCAGAAGGACGAGGATTTCTCCCAGACCAAAGCTGCCCCCTCCTCCAAACCTGGCTGCCATCGGAGGCCCAAACGCGCCCTACAAAATGACATCTGCCAAGTGGGCTCTTGAGTTTGGCTTCTTGCGGAAAAGTGCCTCCTTTCGGAGTCAACTTGCCTAACTATCCTGCGGCCCGTGCTGGGCTTTAGACTACAAAAATTCCATAAGGACGAGGATTTCTCCCAGACCAAACTGCCCCCTCCTCCAAACCTGGCTGCCATCAGAGGCCCAAACGCGCCCCACAAAATGACATCTGCATTGAGGGTTCTTGAGTTTGGCTTCTTGGGAAAAGTGCCTCCTTTCGGAGCCAACTTGCCTAACTTGCCTGCGGCCCGTCCTGGGCTTTTGCCTCCAAAAATTCCAGAAGGAAGAGGATTTCTCCCAGACCAAAGCTGCCCCCTCCTCCAAACCTGGCTGCCATTGGAGGCCCAAACGTGCCCTACAAAATGACACCTGCCAAGTGGGCTCTTGAGTTTGGCTTCTTGGGGAAAAGTGCCTCCTTTCAAAGCCAACTTGCCTGCAGCCCGTGCTGGGCTTTAGACTACAAAAATTCCATAAGGACGAGGATTTCTCCCAGACCAAAGCTGCCCCCTCCTCCAAACCTGGCTGACATCGGAGGCCCAAACGTGCCCTACAAAATGACACCTGCCAAGTGGGCTCTTGAGTTTGGCTTCTTGGGGAAAAGTGCCTCCTTTCGAAGCCAACTTGCCTAACTAGCCTGCGGCCCATGCTGGGCTTTTGCCTCCAAAAATTCCATAAGGACGAGGATTTCTCCCAGGCCAAAGCTGCCCCCTCCTCCAAACCTGGCTGCCATCAGAGGCCCAAACGTGCCCTACAAAATGACACCTGCCAAGTGGGTTCTTGAGTTTGGCTTCTTGGGGAAAAGTGCCTCCTTTCAAAGCCAACTTGCCTAACTTGCCTGCGGCCCATGCGGGGTTTTTGCCTACAAAAATTCCATAAGGACGAGGATTTCTCCCAGACCAAAGCTGCCCCCTCCTCCAAACCTGGCTGCCATCGGAGGCCCAAACGCGCCCTACAAAATGACACCTGCCAAGTGGGCTCTTGAGTTTGGCTTCTTGGGGAAAAGTGACTCCTTTCAAAACCAACTTGCCTGCATCTCGTCCCGGTCTTTTGCTACAAAAATTCCATAAGGACGAGGATTCCTCCCAGACCAAAGCTGCCCCCTCCTCCAAACCTGGCTGCCATCGGAGGCCCAAACGCGCCCTACAAAATGACATCTGCCAAGTGGGCTCTTGAGTTTGGCTTCCTGGGGAAAAGTGCCTCCTTTCGGAGTCAACTTGCCGGCGGCCCATGCAGGGCTTTTGCCTACAAAAATTCCATAAGGACGAGGATTTCTCCCAGACCAAAGCTGCCCCCTCCGCCAAACCTGGCTGCCATTGGAGGCCCAAACGCGCCCTACAAAATGACATCTGCCAAGTGGGCTCTTGAGTTTGGCTTCTTGGGGGAAAGTGCCTCCTTTCAAAGCCAACTTGCCAAACTAGCCTGCGGCCCGTGCTGGGCTTTAGACTACAAAAATTCCATAAGGACGAGGATTTCTCCCAGACCAAAGCTGCCCCCTCCTTCAAACCTGGCTGCCATCAGAGGCCCAAACGCGCCCCACAAAATGACACCTGCATTGAGGGTTCTTGAGTTTGGCTTCCTGGGGAAAAGTGCCTCCTTTCGGAGTCAACTTGCCTGCGGCCCATGCAGGGCTTTTGCCTACAAAAATTCCATAAGGACGAGGATTCCTCCCAGACCAAAGCTGCCCCCTCCTCCAAACCTGGCTGCCATCGGAGGCCCAAACGCGCCCTACAAAATGACATCTGCCAAGTGGGCTCTTGAGTTTGGCTTCTTGGGTGGAAGTGCCTCCTTTCAAAGCCAACTTGCCTGCGGCCCGTCCTGGGCTTTTGCCTACAAAAATTCCATAAGGACGAGGATTTCTCCCAGACCAAAGCTGCCCCCTCCTCCAAACCTAGCTGCCATCGGTGGCCCAAACGCGCCCTACAAAATGACATCTGCCAAGTGGGCTCCTGAGTTTGGCTTCTTGGGGAAAAGTGCCTCCTTTCGGAGCCAAATTGCCTAACTTGCCTGCGGCCCGTCCTGGGCTTTTGCTACAAAAATTCCATAAGGACGAGGATTTCTCCCAGACCAAAGCTGCCTCGTCCTCCAAACCTGGCTGTCATCGGAGGCCCAAACGCGCCCTACAAAATGACATCTGCATTGTGGGTTCTTGAGTTTGGCTTCTTGGGGAAAAGTGCCTCCTTTCGGAGCCAACTTGCCTAACTTGCCTGCGGCCCATGCAGGGCTTTTGCCTACAAAAATTCCAGAAGGACGAGGATTTCTCCCAGACCAAAGCTGCCCCCTCCTCCAAACCTGGCTGCCATCGGAGGCCCAAACGTGCCCTACAAAATGACACCTGCCAAGTGGGCTCTTGAGTTTGGCTTCTTGGGGAAAAGTGACTCCTTTCAAAACCAACTTGCCTGTGTCCCGTCCCGGGCTTTTGCTACAAAAATTCCAGAAGGACGAGGATTTCTCCCAGACCAAAGCTGCCCCCTCCTCCAAAGCTGGCTGCCATCGGAGGCCCAAACGCGCCCTACAAAATGACATCTGCCAAGTGGGCTCTTGAGTTTGGCTTCTTGGGGAAAAGTGCCTCCTTTCGGAGTCAACTTGCCTGCGGCCCATGCGGGGCTTTTGCCGACAAAAATTCCATAAGGACGAGGATTTCTCCCAGACCAAACTGCCCCCTCCTCCAAACCTGGCTGCCATCAGAGGCCCAAACGCGCCCTACAAAAGGACATCTGCATTGCGGGTTCTTGAGTTTGGCTTCTTGGGGAAAAGTGCCTCCTTTCAAAGCCAACATGCCTAACTTGCCTGCGGCCCGTCCTGGGCTTTTGCCTACAAAAATTCCATAAGTACAAGGATTTCTCCCAGACCAAAGCTGCCCCCTCCTCCAAACCTGGCTGCCATCGGAGGCCCAAACGCGCCCTACAAAATGACATCTGCCAAGTGGGCTCTTGAGTTTGGCTTCTTGGGGAAAAGTGCCTCCTTTCGGAGTCAACTTGCCGGCGGCCCGTGCTGGGCTTTAGACTACAAAAATTCCAGAAGGACGAGGATTTCTCCCAGACCAAAGCTGCCCCCTCCTCCAAACCTGGCTGCCATCGGAGGCCCAAACGTGCCCTACAAAATGACATCTACCAAGTGGGCTCTTCAGTTTGGCTTCTTGGGTGGAAGTGCCTCCTTTCAAAGCCAACTTGCCTGCGGACCGTCCTGGGCTTTTGCCTACAAAAATTCCATAAGGACGAGGATTTCTCCCAGACCAAAGCTGCCCCCTCCTCCAAACCTGGCTGCCATCGGAGGCCCAAACGCGCCCCACAAAATGACATCTGCATTGAGGGTTCTTGAGTTTGGCTTCTTGGGGAAAAGTGCCTCCTTTCGGAGCCAACTTGCCTAACTTGCCTGCGGCCCGTCCTGGGCTTTTGCTACAAAAATTCCAGAAGGAAGAGGATTTCTCCCAGACCAAAGCTGCCCCCTCCTCCAAACCTGGCTGCCATCGGAGGCCCAAACGCGCCCTACAAAATGACATCTGCATTGTGAGTTCTTGAGTTTGGCTTCTTGGGGAAAAGTGCCTCCTTTCAAAGCCAACTTGCCTAACTTGCCTGCGGCCCATGCGGGGTTTTTGCCTACAAAAATTCCATAAGGACGAGGATTCCTCCCAGACCAAAGCTGCCCCCTCCTCCAAACCTGGCTGACATCGGAGGCCCAAACGCGCCCCACAAAATGACATCTGCCAAGTGGGCTCTTGAGTTTGGCTTCTTGGGGAAAAGTGACTCCTTTCAAAACAAACTTGCCTGCGTCCCGTCCCGGGCTTTTGCTAAAAAAATTCCATAAGGACGAGGATTCCTCCCAGACCAAAGCTGCCCCCTCCTCCAAACCTGGCTGCCATCGGAGGCCCAAACGCGCCCTACAAAATGACATCTGCCAAGTGGGCTCTTGAGTTTGGCTTTCTGGGGAAAAGTGCCTCCTTTCGGACTCAACTTGCCTGCGGCCCGTGCAGGGCTTTTGCCTACAAAAATTCCATAAGGACGAGGATTCCTCCCAGACCAAAGCAGCCCCCTCCTCCAAACCTGGCTGTCATCGGAGGCCCAAACGCGCCCTACAAAATGACATCTGCCAAGTGGGCTCTTGAGTTTGGCTTCTTGGGTGGAAGTACCTCCTTTCAAAGCCAACTTGCCTGCGGCCCTTCCTGGGCTGTTGCCTACAAAAATTCCATAAGGACGAGGATTCCTCCCAGACCAAAGCTGCCCCCTCCTCCAAACCTGGCTGCCATCGGAGGCCCAAACGCGCCCTACAAAATGACATCTGCCAAGTGGGCTCTTGAGTTTGGCTTCTTGCGGAAAAGTGCCTCCTTTCAAAGCCAACTTGCCTAACTAGCCTGCGGCCCGTGCTGGGCTTTAGACTACAAAAATTCCATAAGGACGAGGATTTCTCCCAGACCAAAGCTGCCCCCTCCTCCAAACCTGGCTGCCATCGGAGGACCAAACGCGCCCTACAAAATGACACCTGCATTGAGGGTTCTTGATTTTGGCTTCCTGGGGAAAAGTGCCTCCTTTCGGAGTCAACTTGCCTGCGGCCCATGCAGGGCTTTTGCTCCAAAAATTCCAGAAGGACGAGGATTTCTCCCAGACCAAAGCTGCCCCCTCCTCCAAACCTGGCTGCCATCGGAGGCCCAAACGCGCCCTACAAAATGACATCTGCCAAGTGGGCTCTTGAGTTTGGCTTCTTGCGGAAAAGTGCCTCCTTTCGGAGTCAACTTGCCTAACTATCCTGCGGCCCGTGCTGGGCTTTAGACTACAAAAATTCCATAAGGACGAGGATTTCTCCCAGACCAAACTGCCCCCTCCTCCAAACCTGGCTGCCATCAGAGGCCCAAACGCGCCCCACAAAATGACATCTGCATTGAGGGTTCTTGAGTTTGGCTTCTTGGGAAAAGTGCCTCCTTTCGGAGCCAACTTGCCTAACTTGCCTGCGGCCCGTCCTGGGCTTTTGCCTCCAAAAATTCCAGAAGGAAGAGGATTTCTCCCAGACCAAAGCTGCCCCCTCCTCCAAACCTGGCTGCCATTGGAGGCCCAAACGTGCCCTACAAAATGACACCTGCCAAGTGGGCTCTTGAGTTTGGCTTCTTGGGGAAAAGTGCCTCCTTTCAAAGCCAACTTGCCTGCAGCCCGTGCTGGGCTTTAGACTACAAAAATTCCATAAGGACGAGGATTTCTCCCAGACTAAAGCTGCCCCCTCCTCCAAACCTGGCTGACATCGGAGGCCCAAACGTGCCCTACAAAATGACACCTGCCAAGTGGGCTCTTGAGTTTGGCTTCTTGGGGAAAAGTGCCTCCTTTCGAAGCCAACTTGCCTAACTAGCCTGCGGCCCATGCTGGGCTTTTGCCTCCAAAAATTCCATAAGGACGAGGATTTCTCCCAGGCCAAAGCTGCCCCCTCCTCCAAACCTGGCTGCCATCAGAGGCCCAAACGTGCCCTACAAAATGACACCTGCCAAGTGGGTTCTTGAGTTTGGCTTCTTGGGGAAAAGTGCCTCCTTTCAAAGCCAACTTGCCTAACTTGCCTGCGGCCCATGCGGGGTTTTTGCCTACAAAAATTCCATAAGGACGAGGATTTCTCCCAGACCAAAGCTGCCCCCTCCTCCAAACCTGGCTGCCATCGGAGGCCCAAACGCGCCCTACAAAATGACACCTGCCAAGTGGGCTCTTGAGTTTGGCTTCTTGGGGAAAAGTGACTCCTTTCAAAACCAACTTGCCTGCATCTCGTCCCGGTCTTTTGCTACAAAAATTCCATAAGGACGAGGATTCCTCCCAGACCAAAGCTGCCCCCTCCTCCAAACCTGGCTGCCATCGGAGGCCCAAACGCGCCCTACAAAATGACATCTGCCAAGTGGGCTCTTGAGTTTGGCTTCCTGGGGAAAAGTGCCTCCTTTCGGAGTCAACTTGCCGGCGGCCCATGCAGGGCTTTTGCCTACAAAAATTCCATAAGGACGAGGATTTCTCCCAGACCAAAGCTGCCCCCTCCGCCAAACCTGGCTGCCATTGGAGGCCCAAACGCGCCCTACAAAATGACATCTGCCAAGTGGGCTCTTGAGTTTGGCTTCTTGGGGGAAAGTGCCTCCTTTCAAAGCCAACTTGCCAAACTAGCCTGCGGCCCGTGCTGGGCTTTAGACTACAAAAATTCCATAAGGACGAGGATTTCTCCCAGACCAAAGCTGCCCCCTCCTTCAAACCTGGCTGCCATCAGAGGCCCAAACGCGCCCCACAAAATGACACCTGCATTGAGGGTTCTTGAGTTTGGCTTCCTGGGGAAAAGTGCCTCCTTTCGGAGTCAACTTGCCTGCGGCCCATGCAGGGCTTTTGCCTACAAAAATTCCATAAGGACGAGGATTCCTCCCAGACCAAAGCTGCCCCCTCCTCCAAACCTGGCTGCCATCGGAGGCCCAAACGCGCCCTACAAAATGACATCTGCCAAGTGGGCTCTTGAGTTTGGCTTCTTGGGTGGAAGTGCCTCCTTTCAAAGCCAACTTGCCTGCGGCCCGTCCTGGGCTTTTGCCTACAAAAATTCCATAAGGACGAGGATTTCTCCCAGACCAAAGCTGCCCCCTCCTCCAAACCTAGCTGCCATCGGTGGCCCAAACGCGCCCTA
Organism: Cinclus cinclus; assembly: GCF_963662255.1. NCBI lineage: Eukaryota > Metazoa > Chordata > Aves > Passeriformes > Cinclidae > Cinclus > Cinclus cinclus. The sequence goes on from NW_026912199.1 coordinate 99,989, forward strand.
CAAAATGACATCTGCCAAGTGGGCTCCTGAGTTTGGCTTCTTGGGGAAAAGTGCCTCCTTTCGGAGCCAAATTGCCTAACTTGCCTGCGGCCCGTCCTGGGCTTTTGCTACAAAAATTCCATAAGGACGAGGATTTCTCCCAGACCAAAGCTGCCTCGTCCTCCAAACCTGGCTGTCATCGGAGGCCCAAACGCGCCCTACAAAATGACATCTGCATTGTGGGTTCTTGAGTTTGGCTTCTTGGGGAAAAGTGCCTCCTTTCGGAGCCAACTTGCCTAACTTGCCTGCGGCCCATGCAGGGCTTTTGCCTACAAAAATTCCAGAAGGACGAGGATTTCTCCCAGACCAAAGCTGCCCCCTCCTCCAAACCTGGCTGCCATCGGAGGCCCAAACGCGCCCTACAAAATGACATCTGCCAAGTGGGCTCTTGAGTTTGGCTTCTTGCGGAAAAGTGCCTCCTTTCGGAGTCAACTTGCCTAACTATCCTGCGGCCCGTGCTGGGCTTTAGACTACAAAAATTCCATAAGGACGAGGATTTCTCCCAGACCAAACTGCCCCCTCCTCCAAACCTGGCTGCCATCAGAGGCCCAAACGCGCCCCACAAAATGACATCTGCATTGAGGGTTCTTGAGTTTGGCTTCTTGGGAAAAGTGCCTCCTTTCGGAGCCAACTTGCCTAACTTGCCTGCGGCCCGTCCTGGGCTTTTGCCTCCAAAAATTCCAGAAGGAAGAGGATTTCTCCCAGACCAAAGCTGCCCCCTCCTCCAAACCTGGCTGCCATTGGAGGCCCAAACGTGCCCTACAAAATGACACCTGCCAAGTGGGCTCTTGAGTTTGGCTTCTTGGGGAAAAGTGCCTCCTTTCAAAGCCAACTTGCCTGCAGCCCGTGCTGGGCTTTAGACTACAAAAATTCCATAAGGACGAGGATTTCTCCCAGACCAAAGCTGCCCCCTCCTCCAAACCTGGCTGACATCGGAGGCCCAAACGTGCCCTACAAAATGACACCTGCCAAGTGGGCTCTTGAGTTTGGCTTCTTGGGGAAAAGTGCCTCCTTTCGAAGCCAACTTGCCTAACTAGCCTGCGGCCCATGCTGGGCTTTTGCCTCCAAAAATTCCATAAGGACGAGGATTTCTCCCAGGCCAAAGCTGCCCCCTCCTCCAAACCTGGCTGCCATCAGAGGCCCAAACGTGCCCTACAAAATGACACCTGCCAAGTGGGTTCTTGAGTTTGGCTTCTTGGGGAAAAGTGCCTCCTTTCAAAGCCAACTTGCCTAACTTGCCTGCGGCCCATGCGGGGTTTTTGCCTACAAAAATTCCATAAGGACGAGGATTTCTCCCAGACCAAAGCTGCCCCCTCCTCCAAACCTGGCTGCCATCGGAGGCCCAAACGCGCCCTACAAAATGACACCTGCCAAGTGGGCTCTTGAGTTTGGCTTCTTGGGGAAAAGTGACTCCTTTCAAAACCAACTTGCCTGCATCTCGTCCCGGTCTTTTGCTACAAAAATTCCATAAGGACGAGGATTCCTCCCAGACCAAAGCTGCCCCCTCCTCCAAACCTGGCTGCCATCGGAGGCCCAAACGCGCCCTACAAAATGACATCTGCCAAGTGGGCTCTTGAGTTTGGCTTCCTGGGGAAAAGTGCCTCCTTTCGGAGTCAACTTGCCGGCGGCCCATGCAGGGCTTTTGCCTACAAAAATTCCATAAGGACGAGGATTTCTCCCAGACCAAAGCTGCCCCCTCCGCCAAACCTGGCTGCCATTGGAGGCCCAAACGCGCCCTACAAAATGACATCTGCCAAGTGGGCTCTTGAGTTTGGCTTCTTGGGGGAAAGTGCCTCCTTTCAAAGCCAACTTGCCAAACTAGCCTGCGGCCCGTGCTGGGCTTTAGACTACAAAAATTCCATAAGGACGAGGATTTCTCCCAGACCAAAGCTGCCCCCTCCTTCAAACCTGGCTGCCATCAGAGGCCCAAACGCGCCCCACAAAATGACACCTGCATTGAGGGTTCTTGAGTTTGGCTTCCTGGGGAAAAGTGCCTCCTTTCGGAGTCAACTTGCCTGCGGCCCATGCAGGGCTTTTGCCTACAAAAATTCCATAAGGACGAGGATTCCTCCCAGACCAAAGCTGCCCCCTCCTCCAAACCTGGCTGCCATCGGAGGCCCAAACGCGCCCTACAAAATGACATCTGCCAAGTGGGCTCTTGAGTTTGGCTTCTTGGGTGGAAGTGCCTCCTTTCAAAGCCAACTTGCCTGCGGCCCGTCCTGGGCTTTTGCCTACAAAAATTCCATAAGGACGAGGATTTCTCCCAGACCAAAGCTGCCCCCTCCTCCAAACCTAGCTGCCATCGGTGGCCCAAACGCGCCCTACAAAATGACATCTGCCAAGTGGGCTCCTGAGTTTGGCTTCTTGGGGAAAAGTGCCTCCTTTCGGAGCCAAATTGCCTAACTTGCCTGCGGCCCGTCCTGGGCTTTTGCTACAAAAATTCCATAAGGACGAGGATTTCTCCCAGACCAAAGCTGCCTCGTCCTCCAAACCTGGCTGTCATCGGAGGCCCAAACGCGCCCTACAAAATGACATCTGCATTGTGGGTTCTTGAGTTTGGCTTCTTGGGGAAAAGTGCCTCCTTTCGGAGCCAACTTGCCTAACTTGCCTGCGGCCCATGCAGGGCTTTTGCCTACAAAAATTCCAGAAGGACGAGGATTTCTCCCAGACCAAAGCTGCCCCCTCCTCCAAACCTGGCTGCCATCGGAGGCCCAAACGTGCCCTACAAAATGACACCTGCCAAGTGGGCTCTTGAGTTTGGCTTCTTGGGTGGAAGTGCCTCCTTTCAAAGCCAACTTGCCTGCGTCCCGTCCTGGGCTTTTGCCTACAAAAATTCCATAAGGACGAGGATTTCTCCCAGACCAAAGCTGCCCCCTCCTCCAAACCTGGCTGCCATCGGAGGCCCAAACGCGCCCTACAAAATGACATCTGCCAAGTGGGCTCTTGAGTTTGGCTTCTTGCGGAAAAGTGCCTCCTTTCAAAGCCAACTTGCCTAACTAGCCTGCGGCCCGTGCTGGGCTTTAGACTACAAAAATTCCATAAGGACGAGGATTTCTCCCAGACCAAAGCTGCCCCCTCCTCCAAACCTGGCTGCCATCGGAGGCCCAAACGCGCCCCACAAAATGACATCTGCATTGAGGGTTCTTGAGTTTGGCTTCTTGGGGAAAAGTGCCTCCTTTCAAAGCCAACTTGCCTAACTTGCCTGCGGCCCGTCCTGGGCTTTTGCCTCCAAAAATTCCAGAAAGACGAGGATTTCTCCCAGGCCAAAGCTGCCCCCTCCTCCAAACCTGGCTGCCATCGGAGGCCCAAACGTGCCCTACAAAATGACACCTGTCAAGTGGGCTCTTGAGTTTGGCTTCTTGCGGAAATGTGACTCCTTTCAAAACCAACTTGCCTGTGTCCCGTCCCGGGCTTTTGCTACAAAAATTCCATAAGGACGAGGATTCCTCCCAGACCAAAGCTGCCCCCTCCTCCAAACCTGGCTGCCATCGGAGGCCCAAACGTGCCCTACAAAATGACATCTGCATTGTGGGTTCTTGTGTTTGGCTTCTTGGGGAAAAGTGCCTCCTTTCAAAGCCAACTTGCCTGCAGCCAGTCTTTGGCTTTTGCCTACAAAAATTCCAGAAGGACGAGGATTTCTCCCAGACCAAAGCTGCCCCCTCCTCCAAACCTGGCTGCCATCGGAGGCCCAAACGCGCCCTACAAAATGACATTTGCCAAGTGGGCTCTTGAGTTTGGCTTCTTGCGGAAAAGTGCCTCCTTTCAAAGCCAACTTGCCTAACTAGCCTGCAGCCCATTCTGGGCTTTTGCCTACAAAAATTCCATAAGGACGAGGATTTCTCCCAGACCAAAGCTGCCCCCTCCTCCAAACCTGGCTGCCATCGGAGGCCCAAACGTGCCCTACAAAATGACATCTGCCAAGTGGGCTCTTCAGTTTGGCTTCTTGGGTGGAAGTGCCTCCTTTCAAAGCCAACTTGCCTGCGGCCCGTCCTGGGCTTTTGCCTACAAAAATTCCATAAGGACGAGGATTTCTCCCAGACCAAAGCTGCCCCCTCCTCCAAACCTGGCTGCCATCGGAGGCCCAAACGCGCCCTACAAAATGACATCTGCCAAGTGGGCTCTTGAGTTTGGCTTCTTGCGGAAAAGTGCCTCCTTTCAAAGCCAACTTGCCTAACTAGCCTGCGGCCCATTCTGGGCTTTTACCTACAAAAATTCCATAAGGACGAGGATTTCTCCCAGAACAAAGCTGCCCCCTCCTACAAACCTGGCTGCCATCAGAGGCCCAAACGCGCCCTACAAAATGACATCTGCCAAGTGGGCTCTTGAGTTTGGCTTCTTGGGGGAAAGTGCCTCCTTTCAAAGCCAACTTGCCTGCGTCCCGTCCTGGGCTTTTGCCTACAAAAATTCCATAAGAACGAGGATTTCTCCCAGACCAAAGCTGCCCCCTCCTCCAAACCTGGCTGCCATCGGTGGCCCAAACGCGCCCTACAAAATGACATCTGCCAAGTGGGCTCCTGAGTTTGGCTTCTTGGGGGAAAGTGCCTCCTTTCAAAGCCAACTTGCCTGCGGCCCGTGCTGGGCTTTAGACTACAAAAATTCCATAAGGACGAGGATTTCTCCCAGACCAAAGCTGCCCCCTCCTCCAAACCTGGCTGCCATCGGAGGCCCAAACGCGCCCCACAAAATGACATCTGCATTGAGGGTTCTTGAGTTTGGCTTCTTGGGGAAAAGTGCCTCCTTTCGGAGCCAACTTGCCTAACTTGCCTGCGGCCCGTCCTGGGCTTTTGCTACAAAAATTCCAGAAGGACGAGGATTTCTCCCAGACCAAAGCTGCCCCCTCCTCCAAACCTGGCTGCCATCGGAGGCCCAAACGCGCCCTACAAAATGACATCTGCATTGTGAGTTCTTGTGTTTGGCTTCTTGGGGAAAAGTGCCTCCTTTCAAAGCCAACTTGCCTAACTTGCCTGCGGCCCATGCGGGGTTTTTGCCTACAAAAATTCCATAAGGACGAGGATTTCTCCCAGACCAAAGCTGCCCCCTCCTCCAAACCTGGCTGACATCGGAGGCCCAAACGCGCCCCACAAAATGACATCTGCCAAGTGGGCTCTTGAGTTTGGCTTCTTGGGGAAAAGTGACTCCTTTCAAAACAAACTTGCCTGCGTCCCGTCCCGGGCTTTTGCTAAAAAAATTCCATAAGGACGAGGATTCCTCCCAGACCAAAGCTGCCCCCTCCTCCAAACCTGGCTGCCATCGGAGGCCCAAACGCGCCCTACAAAATGACATCTGCCAAGTGGGCTCTTGAGTTTGGCTTTCTGGGGAAAAGTGCCTCCTTACGGACTCAACTTGCCTGCGGCCCGTGCAGGGCTTTTGCCTACAAAAATTCCATAAGGACGAGGATTTCTCCCAGACCAAAGCAGCCCCCTCCTCCAAACCTGGCTGTCATTGGAGGCCCAAACGCGCCCTACAAAATGACATCTGCCAAGTGGGCTCTTGAGTTTGGCTTCTTGCGGAAAAGTGCCTCCTTTCGGAGTCAACTTGCCTAACTATCCTGCGGCCCGTGCTGGGCTTTAGACTACAAAAATTCCATAAGGACGAGGATTTCTCCCAGACCAAACTGCCCCCTCCTCCAAACCTGGCTGCCATCAGAGGCCCAAACGCGCCCCACAAAATGACATCTGCATTGAGGGTTCTTGAGTTTGGCTTCTTGGGAAAAGTGCCTCCTTTCGGAGCCAACTTGCCTAACTTGCCTGCGGCCCGTCCTGGGCTTTTGCCTCCAAAAATTCCAGAAGGAAGAGGATTTCTCCCAGGCCAAAGCTGCCCCCTCCTCCAAACCTGGCTGCCATTGGAGGCCCAAACGTGCCCTACAAAATGACACCTGCCAAGTGGGCTCTTGAGTTTGGCTTCTTGGGGAAAAGTGACTCCTTTCAAAACCAACTTGCCTGTGTCCCGTCCCGGGCTTTTGCTACAAAAATTCCAGAAGGACGAGGATTTCTCCCAGACCAAAGCTGCCCCCTCCTCCAAACCTGGCTGCCATCGGAGGCCCAAACGTGCCCTACAAAATGACACCTGCCAAGTGGGCTCTTGAGTTTGGCTTCTTGGGGAAAAGTGCCTCCTTTCGAAGCCAACTTGCCTAACTAGCCTGCGGCCCATGCTGGGCTTTTGCCTACAAAAATTCCATAAGGACGAGGATTTCTCCCAGACCAAAGCTGCCCCCTCCTCCAAACCTCGCTGCCATCGGAGGCCCAAACGCGCCCTACAAAATGACATCTGCATTGTGGGTTCTTGAGTTTGGCTTCTTGGGGAAAAGTGCCTCCTTTCAAAGCCAACTTGCCTAACTTGCCTGCGGCCCATGCGGGGTTTTTGCCTACAAAAATTCCATAAGGACGAGGATTTCTCCCAGACCAAAGCTGCCCCCTCCTCCAAACCTGGCTGCCATCGGAGGCCCAAACGCGCCCTACAAAATGACACCTGCCAAGTGGGCTCTTGAGTTTGGCTTCTTGCGGAAAAGTGACTCCTTTCAAAACCAACTTGCCTGCATCCCGTCCCGGTCTTTTGCTACAAAAATTCCATAAGGACGAGGATTTCTCCCAGACCAAAGCTGCCCCCTCCTCCAAACCTGGCTGCCATCGGAGGCCCAAACGCGCCCTACAAAATGACATCTGCCAAGTGGGCTCTTGAGTTTGGCTTTCTGGGGAAAAGTGCCTCCTTTCGGAGTCAACTTGCCGGCGGCCCATGCAGGGCTTTTGCCTACAAAAATTCCATAAGGACGAGGATTTCTCCCAGACCAAAGCTGCCCCCTCCGCCAAACCTGGCTGCCATTGGAGGCCCAAACGCGCCCTACAAAATGACATCTGCCAAGTGGGCTCTTGAGTTTGGCTTCTTGGGGGAAAGTGCCTCCTTTCAAAGCCAACTTGCCAAACTAGCCTGCGGCACGTGCTGGGCTTTAGACTACAAAAATTCCATAAGGACGAGGATTTCTCCCAGACCAAAGCTGCCCCCTCCTTCAAACCTGGCTGCCATCAGAGGCCCAAACGCGCCCCACAAAATGACACCTGCATTGAGGGTTCTTGAGTTTGGCTTCCTGGGGAAAAGTGCCTCCTTTCGGAGTCAACTTGCCTGCGGCCCATGCAGGGCTTTTGCCTACAAAAATTCCATAAGGACGAGGATTTCTCCCAGACCAAAGCTGCCCCCTCCTCCAAACCTAGCTGCCATCGGTGGCCCAAACGCGCCCTACAAAATGACATCTGCCAAGTGGGCTCCTGAGTTTGGCTTCTTGGGGAAAAGTGCCTCCTTTCGGAGCCAAATTGCCTAACTTGCCTGCGGCCCGTGCTGGGCTTTTGCTACAAAAATTCCATAAGGACGAGGATTTCTCCCAGACCAAAGCTGCCTCGTCCTCCAAACCTGGCTGCCATCGGAGGCCCAAACGCGCCCTACAAAATGACATCTGCATTGTGGGTTCTTGAGTTTGGCTTCTTGGGGAAAAGTGCCTCCTTTCAAAGCAACTTGCCTAACTTGCCTGCGGCCCATGCAGGGCTTTTGCCTCCAAAAATTCCAGAAGGACGAGGATTTCTCCCAGACCAAAGCTGCCCCCTCCTCCAAACCTGGCTGCCATCGGAGGCCCAAACGTGCCCTACAAAATGACACCTGCCAAGTGGGCTCTTGAGTTTGGCTTCTTGGGTGGAAGTGCCTCCTTTCAAAGCCAACTTGCCTGCGTCCCGTCCTGGGCTTTTGCCTACAAAAATTCCATAAGGACGAGGATTTCTCCCAGACCAAAGCTGCCCCCTCCTCCAAACCTGGCTGCCATCGGAGGCCCAAACGCGCCCTACAAAATGACATCTGCCAAGTGGGCTCTTGAGTTTGGCTTCTTGCGGAAAAGTGCCTCCTTTCAAAGCCAACTTGCCTAACTTGCCTGCGGCCCGTGCTGGGCTTTAGACTACAAAAATTCCATAAGGACGAGGATTTCTCCCAGACCAAAGCTGCCTCCTCCTCCAAACCTGGCTGCCATCGGAGGCCCAAACGCGCCCCACAAAATGACATCTGCATTGAGGGTTCTTGAGTTTGGCTTCTTGGGGAAAAGTGCCTCCTTTCAAAGCCAACTTGCCTAACTTGCCTGCGGCCCGTGCTGGGCTTTTGCCTCCAAAAATTCCAGAAAGACGAGGATTTCTCCCAGGCCAAAGCTGCCCCCTCCTCCAAACCTGGCTGCCATCGGAGGCCCAAACGTGCCCTACAAAATGACACCTGTCAAGTGGGCTCTTGAGTTTGGCTTCTTGGGGAAATGTGACTCCTTTCAAAACCAACTTGCCTGTGTCCCGTCCCGGGCTTTTGCTACAAAAATTCCATAAGGACGAGGATTCCTCCCAGACCAAAGCTGCCCCCTCCTCCAAACCTGGCTGCCATCGGAGGCCCAAACGTGCCCTACAAAATGACATCTGCATTGTGGGTTCTTGTGTTTGGCTTCTTGGGGAAAAGTGACTCCTTTCAAAGCCAACTTGCCTGCGGCCCGTCCTGGGCTTTTGCCTACAAAAATTCCAGAAGGACGAGGATTTCTCCCAGACCAAAGCTGCCCCCTCCTCCAAACCTGGCTGCCATCGGAGGCCCAAACGCGCCCTACAAAATGACATTTGCCAAGTGGGCTCTTGAGTTTGGCTTCTTGCGGAAAAGTGCCTCCTTTCAAAGCCAACTTGCCTAACTTGCCTGCAGCCCATTCTGGGCTTTTGCCTACAAAAATTCCATAAGGACCAGGATTTCTCCCAGACCAAAGCTGCCCCCTCCTCCAAACCTAGCTGCCATCGGTGGCCCAAACGCGCCCTACAAAATGACATCTGCCAAGTGGGCTCCTGAGTTTGGCTTCTTGGGGGAAAGTGCCTCCTTTCAAAGCCAACTTGCCTGCAGCCCGTGCTGGGTTTTAGACTACAAAAATTCCATAAGGACGAGGATTTCTCCCAGACCAAAGCTGCCCCCTCCTCCAAACCTGGCTGCCATCGGAGGCCCAAACGTGCCCTACAAAATGACATCTGCCAAGTGGGCTCTTCAGTTTGGCTTCTTGGGTGGAAGTGCCTCCTTTCAAAGCCAACTTGCCTGCGGCCCGTCCTGGGCTTTTGCCTACAAAAATTCCATAAGGACGAGGATTTCTCCCAGACCAAAGCTGCCCCCTCCTCCAAACCTGGCTGCCATCGGAGGCCCAAACGCGCCCTACAAAATGACATCTGCCAAGTGGGCTCTTGAGTTTGGCTTCTTGCGGAAAAGTGCCTCCTTTCAAAGCCAACTTGCCTAACTAGCCTGCGGCCCATTCTGGGCTTTTACCTACAAAAATTCCATAAGGACGAGGATTTCTCCCAGAACAAAGCTGCCCCCTCCTCCAAACCTGGCTGCCATCGGAGGCCCAAACGCGCCCTACAAAATGACATCTGCCAAGTGGGCTCTTGAGTTTGGCTTCTTGGGGGAAAGTGCCTCCTTTCAAAGCCAACTTGCCTGCGGCCCGTCCTGGGCTTTTGCCTACAAAAATTCCATAAGAACGAGGATTTCTCCCAGACCAAAGCTGCCCCCTCCTCCAAACCTGGCTGCCATCGGAGGCCCAAACGCGCCCTAGAAAATGACATCTGCATTGTGGGTTCTTGAGTTTGGCTTCTTGGGGAAAAGTGCCTCCTTTCGGAGCCAACTTGCCTAACTTGCCTGCGGCCCGTCCTGGGCTTTTGAGTACAAAAATTCCAGAAGGACGAGGATTTCTCCCAGACCAAAGCTGCCCCCTCCTCCAAACCTGGCTGCCATCGGAGGCCCAAACGCGCCCTACAAAATGACATCTGCCAAGTGGGCTCTTGAGTTTGGCTTCTTGGGGAAAAGTGCCTCCTTTCAAAGCCAACTTGCCTAACTTGCCTGCCGCCCGTCCTGGGCTTTTGAGTACAAAAATTCCATAAGGACGAGGATTTCTCCCAGACCAAAGCTGCCCCCTCCTCCAAACCTGGCTGCCATCGGAGGCCCAAACGTGCCCTACAAAATGACACCTGCCAAGTGGGCTCTTGAGTTTGGCTTCTTGGGGAAAAGTGACTCCTTTCAAAACCAACTCGCCTGTGTCCCGTCCCGGGCTTTTGCTACAAAAATTCCATAAGGACGAGGATTTCTCCCAGACCAAAGCTGCCCCCTCCTCCAAACCTGGCTGCCATCGGAGGCCCAAACGTGCCCTACAAAATGACATCTGCCAAGTGGGCTCTTGAGTTTGGCTTCTTGGGTGGAAGTGCCTCCTTTCAAAGCCAACTTGCCTGCGGCCCGTCCTGGGCTTTTGCCTACAAAAATTCCATAAGGACGAGGATTTCTCCCAGACCAAAGCTGCCCCCTCCTCCAAACCTGGCTGCCATCGGAGGCCCAAACGTGCCCTACAAAATGACACCTGCCAAGTGGGCTCTTGAGTTTGGCTTCTTGGGTGGAAGTGCCTCCTTTCAAAGCCAACTTGCCTGCGGCCCGTCCTGGGCTTTTGCCTACAAAAATTCCATAAGGACGAGGATTTCTCCCAGACCAAAGCTGCCCCCTCCTCCAAACCTGGCTGCCATTGGAGGCCCAAACGCGCCCTACAAAATGACATTTGCCAAGTGGGCTCTTGAGTTTGGCTTCTTGGGGGAAAGTGCCTCCTTTCAAAGCCAACTTGCCTAACTAGCCTGCGGCCCGTGCTGGGCTTTAGACTACAAAAATTCCATAAGGACGAGGATTTCTCCCAGACCAAAGCTGCCCCCTCCTCCAAACCTGCCTGCCATCAGAGGCCCAAATGCGCCCCACAAAATGACATCTTCCAAGTGGGCTCTTGAGTGTGGCTTCTTGGGGAAAAGTGCCTCCTTTCGGAGCCAACTTGCCTAACTTGCCTGCGGCCCGTCCTGGGCTTTTGCCTCCAAAAATTCCAGAAGGACGAGGATTTCTCCCAGACCAAAGCTGCCCCCTCCTCCAAACCTGGCTGCCATCGGAGGCCCAAACGCGCCCCACAAAATGACACCTGCATTGAGGGTTCTTGAGTTTGTCTTCCTGGGGAAAAGTGCCTCCTTTCGGAGTCAACTTGCCTGCGGCCCATGCAGAGCTTTTGCCTACAAAAATTCCAGAAGGACGAGGATTTCTCCCAGACCAAAGCTGCCCCCTCCTCCAAACCTGGCTGCCATCGGAGGCCCAAACGTGCCCTACAAAATGACACCTGCCAAGTGGGCTCTTGAGTTTGGCTTCTTGGGTGGAAGTGCCTCCTTTCAAAGCCAACTTGCCTGCGGCCCGTCCTGGGCTTTTGCCTACAAAAATTCCATAAGGACGAGGATTTCTCCCAGACCAAAGCTGCCCCCTCCTCCAAACCTGGCTGCCATCGGAGGCCCAAACGCGCCCTACAAAATGACATCTGCCAAGTGGGCTCTTGAGTTTGGCTTCCTGGGGAAAAGTGCCTCCTTTCGGAGTCAACTTGCCTGCGGCCCATGCAGGGCTTTTGCCGACAAAAATTCCATAAGGACGGGGATTTCTCCCAGACCAAAGCTGCCCCCTCCTCCAAACCTGGCTGCCATCGGAGGCCCAAACGCGCCCTACAAAATGACATCTGCCAAGTGGGCTCTTGAGTTTGGCTTCTTGGGGAAAAGTGCTTCCTTTCGGAGCCAAAATGCCTAACTTGCCTGCGGCCCGTCCTGGGCTTTTGAGTACAAAAATTCCATAAGGACGAGGATTTCTCCCAGACCAAAGCTGCCCCCTCCTCCAAACCTGGCTGCCATCAGAGGCCCAAACGCGCCCTACAAAAGGACATCTGCATTGCGGGTTCTTGAGTTTGGCTTCTTGGGGAAAAGTGCCTCCTTTCAAAGCCAACATGCCTAACTTGCCTGCGGCCCGTCCTGGGCTTTTGCCTACAAAAATTCCATAAGTACAAGGATTTCACCCAAACCAAAGCTGCCCCCTCCTCCAAACCTGGCTGCCATCGGAGGCCCAAACGCGCCCTACAAAATGACATCTGCCAAGTGGGCTCTTGAGTTTGGCTTCTTGGGGAAAAGTGCCTCCTTTCGGAGTCAACTTGCCGGCGGCCCATGCAGGGCTTTTGCCTACAAAAATTCCAGAAGGACGAGGATTTCTCCCAGACCAAAGCTGCCCCCTCCTCCAAACCTGGCTGCCATCGGAGGCCCAAACGTGCCCTACAAAATGACACCTGCCAAGTGGGCTCTTGAGTTTGGCTTCTTGGGTGGAAGTGCCTCCTTTCAAAGCCAACTTGCCTGCGGCCCGTCCTGGGCTTTTGCCTACAAAAATTCCATAAGGACGAGGATTTCTCCCAGACCAAAGCTGCCCCCTCCTCCAAACCTGGCTGCCATCGGAGGCCCAAACGCGCCCTACAAAATGACATCTGCCAAGTGGGCTCTTGAGTTTGGCTTCTTGGGTGGAAGTACCTCCTTTCAAAGCCAACTTGCCTGCGGCCCGTGCTGGGCTTTTGCCTACAAAAATTCCATAAGGACGAGGATTTCTCCCAGACCAAAGCTGCCCCCTCCTCCAAACCTGGCTGCCATCGGTGGCCCAAACGCGCCCTACAAAATGACATCTGCCAAGTGGGCTCCTGAGTTTGGCTTCTTGGGGGAAAGTGCCTCCTTTCAAAGCCAACTTACCTGCAGCCCGTGCTGGGCTTTAGACTACAAAAAATTCCATAAGGACGAGGATTTCTCCCAGACCAAAGCTGCCCCCTCCTCCAAACCTGGCTGCCATCGGAGGCCCAAACGCGCCCCACAAAATGACATCTGCATTGAGGGTTCTTGAGTTTGGCTTCTTGGGGAAAAGTGCCTCCTTTCGGAGCCAACTTGCCTAACTTGCCTGCGGCCCGTCCTGGGCTTTTGCTACAAAAATTCCATAAGGACGAGGATTTCTCCCAGACCAAAGCTGCCCCCTCCTCCAAACCTGGCTGCCATCGGAGGCCCAAACGCGCCCTACAAAATGACATCTGCATTGTGAGTTCTTGAGTTTGGCTTCTTGGGGAAAAGTGCCTCCTTTCAAAGCCAACTTGCCTAACTTGCCTGCGGCCCATGCTGGGTTTTTGCCTACAAAAATTCCATAAGGACGAGGATTTCTCCCAGACCAAAGCTGCCCCCTCCTCCAAACCTGGCTGACATCGGAGGCCCAAACGCGCCCTACAAAATGACACCTGCCAAGTGGGCTCTTGAGTTTGGCTTCTTGGGGAAAAGTGACTCCTTTCAAAACCAACTTGCCTGCGTCCCGTCCCGGGCTTTTGCTAAAAAAATTCCATAAGGACGAGGATTCCTCCCAGACCAAAGCTGCCCCCTCCTCCAAACCTGGCTGCCATCGGAGGCGCAAACGCGCCCTACAAAATGACATCTGCCAAGTGGGCTCTTGAGTTTGGCTTTCTGGGGAAAAGTGCCTCCTTTCGGACTCAACTTGCCTGCGGCCCATGCAGGGCTTTTCCCTACAAAAATTCCATAAGTACGAGGATTTCTCCCAGACCAAAGCTGCCCCCTCCTCCAAACCTGGCTGTCATCGGAGGCCCAAACGCGCCCTACAAAATGACATCTGCCAAGTGGGCTCTTGAGTTTGGCTTCTTGGGTGGAAGTACCTCCTTTCAAAGCCAACTTGCCTGCGGCCCTTCCTGGGCTGTTGCCTACAAAAATTCCATAAGGACGAGGATTCCTCCCAGACCAAAGCTGCCCCCTCCTCCAAACCTGGCTGCCATCGGAGGCCCAAACGCGCCCTACAAAATGACATCTGCCAAGTGGGCTCTTGAGTTTGGCTTCTTGGGGAAAAGTGCCTCCTTTCAAAGCCAACTTGCCTAACTAGCCTGCGGCCCGTGCTGGGCTTTAGACTACAAAAATTCCATAAGGACGAGGATTTCTCCCAGACCAAAGCTGCCCCCTCCTCCAAACCTGGCTGCCATCGGAGGACCAAACGCGCCCTACAAAATGACACCTGCATTGAGGGTTCTTGATTTTGGCTTCCTGGGGAAAACTGCCTCCTTTCGGAGTCAACTCGCCTGCGGCCCATGCAGGGCTTTTGCCTACAAAAATTCCATAAGGACGAGGATTTCTCCCAGACCAAAGCTGCCCCCTCCTCCAAACCTGGCTGCCATCGGAGGCCCAAACGCGCCCTACAAAATGACATCTGCCAAGTGGGCTCTTGAGTTTGGCTTCTTGTGGAAAAGTGCCTCCTTTCAAAGCCAACTTGCCTAACTATCCTGCGGCCCGTGCTGGGCTTTTGCCTACAAAAATTCCATAAGGACGAGGATTTCTCCCAGACCAAAGCTGCCCCCTCCTCCAAACCTGGCTGCCATCAGAGGCCCAAACGCGCCCCACAAAATGACATCTGCATTGAGGGTTCTTGAGTTTGGCTTCTTGGGGAAAAGTGCCTCCTTTCGGAGCCAACTTGCCTAACTTGCCTGCGGCCCGTCCTGGGCTTTTGCCTCCAAAAATTCCAGAAGGAAGAGGATTTCTCCCAGGCCAAAGCTGCCCCCTCCTCCAAACCTGGCTGCCATCAGAGGCCCAAACGCGCCCTACAAAATGACACCTGCCAAGTGGGCTCTTGAGTTTGGCTTCTTGGGGAAAAGTGCCTCCTTTCAAAGCCAACTTGCCTGCAGCCCGTGCTGGGCTTTAGACTACAAAAATTCCATAAGGACGAGGATTTCTCCCAGACCAAAGCTGCCCCCTCCTCCAAACCTGGCTGCCATCGGAGGCCCAAACGTGCCCTACAAAATGACACCTGCCAAGTGGGCTCTTGAGTTTGGCTTCTTGGGGAAAAGTGCCTCCTTTCAAAGCCAACTTGCCTAACTAGCCTGCAGCCCGTGCTGGGCTTTTGCCTACAAAAATTCCATAAGGACGAGGATTTCTCCCAGACCAAAGCTGCCCCCTCCGCGAAACCTGGCTGCCATTGGAGGCCCAAACGCGCCCTACAAAATGACATCTGCCAAGTGGGCTCTTGAGTTTGGCTTCTTGGGGGAAAGTGCCTCCTTTCAAAGCCAACTTGCCAAACTAGCCTGCGGCCCGTGCTGGGCTTTAGACTACAAAAATTCCATAAGGACGAGGATTTCTCCCAGACCAAAGCTGCCCCCTCCTCCAAACCTGGCTGCCATCAGAGGCCCAAACGCGCCCCACAAAATGACACCTGCATTGAGGGTTCTTGAGTTTGGCTTCCTGGGGAAAAGTGCCTCCTTTCGGAGTCAACTTGCCTGCGGCCCATGCAGGGCTTTTGCCTCCAAAAATTCCAGAAGGACGAGGATTTCTCCCAGACCAAAGCTGCCCCCTCCTCCAAACCTGGCTGCCATCGGAGGCCCAAACGTGCCCTACAAAATGACACCTGCCAAGTGGGCTCTTGAGTTTGGCTTCTTGGGTGGAAGTGCCTCCTTTCAAAGCCAACTTGCCTGCGGCCCGTCCTGGGCTTTTGCCTACAAAAATTCCATAAGGACGAGGATTTCTCCCAGACCAAAGCTGCCCCCTCCTCCAAACCTAGCTGCCATCGGAGGCCCAAACGCGCCCTACAAAATGACACCTGCCAAGTGGGCTCTTGAGTTTGGCTTCTTGGGGAAAAGTGCCTCCTTTCGGAGCCAAATTGCCTAACTTGCCTGCGGCCCGTCCTGGGCTTTTGCTACAAAAATTCCATAAGGACGAGGATTTCTCCCAGACCAAAGCTGCCTCCTCCTCCAAACCTGGCTGCCATCGGAGGCCCAAACGCTCCCTACAAAATGACATCTGCATTGTGGGTTCTTGAGTTTGGCTTCTTGGGGAAAAGTGCCTCCTTTCAAAGCAACTTGCCTAACTTGCCTGCGGCTTATGCGGGGTTTTTGCCTTCAAAAATTCCATAAGGACGAGGATTTCTCCCAGACCAAAGCTGCCCCCTCCTCCAAACCTGGCTGCCATCGGAGGCCCAAACGTGCCCTACAAAATGACATCTGCCAAGTGGGCTCTTGAGTTTGGCTTCTTGGGGAAAAGTGACTCCTTTCAAAACCAACTTGCCTGCGTCCCGTCCCGGGCTTTTGCTACAAAAATTCCATAAGGACGAGCTTTCCTCCCAGACCAAAGCTGCCCCCTCCTCCAAACCTGGCTGCCATCGGAGGCCCAAACGCGCCCTACAAAATGACATCTGCCAAGTGGGCTCTTGAGTTTGGCTTTCTGGGGAAAAGTGCCTCCTTTCGGAGTCAACTTGCCTGCGGCCCATGCAGGGCTTTTGCCTACAAAAATTCCATAAGGACGAGGATTTCTCCCAGACCAAAGCTGCCCCCTCCTCCAAACCTGGCTGCCATCGGAGGCCCAAACGTGCCCTACAAAATGACACCTGCCAAGTGGGCTCTTGAGTTTGGCTTCTTGGGTGGAAGTGCCTCCTTTCAAAGCCAACTTGCCTGCGGCCCATGCAGGGCTTTTGCCTACAAAAATTCCATAAGGACGAGGATTTCTCCCAGACCAAAGCTGCCCCCTCCTCCAAACCTGGCTGCCATCGGAGGCCCAAACGCGCCCTACAAAATGACATCTGCCAAGTGGGCTCTTGAGTTTGGCTTCTTGCGGAAAAGTGCCTCCTTTCAAAGCCAACTTGCCTAACTAGCCTGCGGCCCGTCCTGGGCTTTAGACTACAAAAATTCCATAAGGACGAGGATTTCTCCCAGACCAAAGCTGCCCCCTCCTCCAAACCTGGCTGCCATCGGAGGCCCAAACGCGCCCCACAAAATGACATCTGCATTGAGGGTTCTTGAGTTTGGCTTCTTGCGGAAAAGTGCCTCCTTTCAAAGCCAACTTGCCTAACTTGCCGGCAGCCCATTCTGGGCTTTTGCCTACAAAAATTCCATAAGGACCAGGATATCTCCCAGACCAAAGCTGCCCCCTCCTCCAAACCTGGCTGCCATCGGAGGCCCAAACGTGCCCTACAAAATGACACCTGTCAAGTGGGCTCTTGAGTTTGGCTTCTTGGGGAAATGTGACTCCTTTCAAAACCAACTTGCCTGTGTCCCGTCCCGGGCTTTTGCTACAAAAATTCCATAAGGACGAGGATTTCTCCCAGACCAAAGCTGCCCCCTCCTCCAAACCTGGCTGCCATCGGAGGACCAAACGCGCCCTACAAAATGACACCTGCATTGAGGGTTCTTGATTTTGGCTTCCTGGGGAAAAGTGCCTCCTTTCGGAGTCAACTTGCCTGCGGCCCATGCAGGGCTTTTGCCTACAAAAATTCCATAAGGACGAGGATTTCTCCCAGACCAAAGCTGCCCCCTCCTCCAAACCTGGCTGCCATCGGAGGCCCAAACGCGCCCTACAAAATGACATCTGCCAAGTGGGCTCTTGAGTTTGGCTTCTTGTGGAAAAGTGCCTCCTTTCAAAGCCAACTTGCCTAACTATCCTGCGGCCCGTGCTGGGCTTTTGCCTACAAAAATTCCATAAGGACGAGGATTTCTCCCAGACCAAAGCTGCCCCCTCCTCCAAACCTGGCTGCCATCAGAGGCCCAAACGCGCCCCACAAAATGACATCTGCATTGAGGGTTCTTGAGTTTGGCTTCTTGGGGAAAAGTGCCTCCTTTCGGAGCCAACTTGCCTAACTTGCCTGCGGCCCGTCCTGGGCTTTTGCCTCCAAAAATTCCAGAAGGAAGAGGATTTCTCCCAGGCCAAAGCTGCCCCCTCCTCCAAACCTGGCTGCCATCAGAGGCCCAAACGTGCCCTACAAAATGACACCTGCCAAGTGGGCTCTTGAGTTTGGCTTCTTGGGGAAAAGTGCCTCCTTTCAAAGCCAACTTGCCTGCAGCCCGTGCTGGGCTTTAGACTACAAAAATTCCATAAGGACGAGGATTTCTCCCAGACCAAAGCTGCCCCCTCCTCCAAACCTGGCTGCCATCGGAGGCCCAAACGCGCCCTACAAAATGACACCTGCCAAGTGGGCTCTTGAGTTTGGCTTCTTGGGGAAAAGTGCCTCCTTTCAAAGCCAACTTGCCTGCAGCCCGTGCTGGGCTTTTGCCTACAAAAATTCCATAAGGACGAGGATTTCTCCCAGACCAAAGCTGCCCCCTCCGCGAAACCTGGCTGCCATTGGAGGCCCAAACGCGCCCTACAAAATGACATCTGCCAAGTGGGCTCTTGAGTTTGGCTTCTTGGGGGAAAGTGCCTCCTTTCAAAGCCAACTTGCCAAACTAGCCTGCGGCCCGTGCTGGGCTTTAGACTACAAAAATTCCATAAGGACGAGGATTTCTCCCAGACCAAAGCTGCCCCCTCCTCCAAACCTGGCTGCCATCGGAGGCCCAAACGCGCCCTACAAAATGACATCTGCATTGTGAGTTCTTGAGTTTGGCTTCTTGGGGAAAAGTGCCTCCTTTCAAAGCCAACTTGCCTAACTTGCCTGCGGCCCATGCTGGGTTTTTGCCTACAAAAATTCCATAAGGACGAGGATTTCTCCCAGACCAAAGCTGCCCCCTCCTCCAAACCTGTCTGACATCGGAGGCCCAAACGCGCCCTACAAAATGACACCTGCCAAGTGGGCTCTTGAGTTTGGCTTCTTGGGGAAAAGTGACTCCTTTCAAAACCAACTTGCCTGCGTCCCGTCCCGGGCTTTTGCTAAAAAAATTCCGTAAGGACGAGGATTCCTCCCAGACCAAAGCTGCCCCCTCCTCCAAACCTGGCTGCCATCGGAGGCCCAAACGCGCCCTACAAAATGACATCTGCCAAGTGGGCTCTTGAGTTTGGCTTTCTGGGGAAAAGTGCCTCCTTTCGGACTCAACTTGCCGGCGGCCCATGCAGGGCTTTTCCCTACAAAAATTCCATAAGGACGAGGATTTCTCCCAGACCAAAGCAGCCCCCTCCTCCAAACCTGGCTGTCATCGGAGGCCCAAACGCGCCCTACAAAATGACATCTGCCAAGTGGGCTCTTGAGTTTGGCTTCTTGGGTGGAAGTACCTCCTTTCAAAGCCAACTTGCCTGCGGCCCTTCCTGGGCTGTTGCCTACAAAAATTCCATAAGGACGAGGATTCCTCCCAGACCAAAGCTGCCCCCTCCTCCAAACCTGGCTGCCATCGGAGGCCCAAACGCGCCCTACAAAATGACATCTGCCAAGTGGGCTCTTGAGTTTGGCTTCTTGGGGAAAAGTGCCTCCTTTCAAAGCCAACTTGCCTAACTAGCCTGCGGCCCGTGCTGGGCTTTAGACTACAACAATTCCATAAGGACGAGGATTTCTCCCAGACCAAAGCTGCCCCCTCCTCCAAACCTGGCTGCCATCGGAGGACCAAACGCGCCCTACAAAATGACACCTGCATTGAGGGTTCTTGATTTTGGCTTCCTGGGGAAAAGTGCCTCCTTTCGGAGTCAACTTGCCTGCGGCCCATGCAGGGCTTTTGCCTACAAAAATTCCATAAGGACGAGGATTTCTCCCAGACCAAAGCTGCCCCCTCCTCCAAACCTGGCTGCCATCGGAGGCCCAAACGCGCCCTACAAAATGACATCTGCCAAGTGGGCTCTTGAGTTTGGCTTCTTGTGGAAAAGTGCCTCCTTTCAAAGCCAACTTGCCTAACTTGCCTGCGGCCCATGCTGGGTTTTTGCCTACAAAAATTCCATAAGGACGAGGATTTCTCCCAGACCAAAGCTGCCCCCTCCTCCAAACCTGGCTGCCATCAGAGGCCCAAACGCGCCCCACAAAATGACATCTGCATTGAGGGTTCTTGAGTTTGGCTTCTTGGGGAAAAGTGCCTCCTTTCGGAGCCAACTTGCCTAACTTGCCTGCGGCCCGTCCTGGGCTTTTGCCTCCAAAAATTCCAGAAGGAAGAGGATTTCTCCCAGGCCAAAGCTGCCCCCTCCTCCAAACCTGGCTGCCATCAGAGGCCCAAACGTGCCCTACAAAATGACACCTGCCAAGTGGGCTCTTGAGTTTGGCTTCTTGGGGAAAAGTGCCTCCTTTCAAAGCCAACTTGCCTGCAGCCCGTGCTGGGCTTTAGACTACAAAAATTCCATAAGGACGAGGATTTCTCCCAGACCAAAGCTGCCCCCTCCTCCAAAGCTGGCTGCCATCGGAGGCCCAAACGTGCCCTACAAAATGACACCTGCCAAGTGGGCTCTTGAGTTTGGCTTCTTGGGGAAAAGTGCCTCCTTTCGAAGCCAACTTGCCTAACTAGCCTGCGGCCCGTGCTGGGCTTTTGCCTACAAAAATTCCATAAGGACGAGGATTTCTCCCAGACCAAAGCTGCCCCCTCCGCGAAACCTGGCTGCCATTGGAGGCCCAAACGCGCCCTACAAAATGACATCTGACAAGTGGGCTCTTGAGTTTGGCTTCTTGGGGGAAAGTGCCTCCTTTCAAAGCCAACTTGCCAAACTAGCCTGCGGCCCGTGCTGGGCTTTAGACTACAAAAATTCCATAAGGACGAGGATTTCTCCCAGACCAAAGCTGCCCCCTCCTCCAAACCTGGCTGCCATCAGAGGCCCAAACGCGCCCCACAAAATGACACCTGCATTGAGGGTTCTTGAGTTTGGCTTCCTGGGGAAAAGTGCCTCCTTTCGGAGTCAACTTGCCTGCGGCCCATGCAGGGCTTTTGCCTCCAAAAATTCCAGAAGGACGAGGATTTCTCCCAGACCAAAGCTGCCCCCTCCTCCAAACCTGGCTGCCATCGGAGGCCCAAACGTGCCCTACAAAATGACACCTGCCAAGTGGGCTCTTGAGTTTGGCTTCTTGGGTGGAAGTGCCTCCTTTCAAAGCCAACTTGCCTGCGGCCCGTCCTGGGCTTTTGCCTACAAAAATTCCATAAGGACGAGGATTTCTCCCAGACCAAAGCTGCCCCCTCCTCCAAACCTAGCTGACATCGGTGGCCCAAACGCGCCCTACAAAATGACACCTGCCAAGTGGGCTCTTGAGTTTGGCTTCTTGGGGAAAAGTGCCTCCTTTCGGAGCCAAATTGCCTAACTTGCCTGCGGCCCGTCCTGGGCTTTTGCTACAAAAATTCCATAAGGACGAGGATTTCTCCCAGACCAAAGCTGCCTCCTCCTCCAAACCTGGCTGCCATCGGAGGCCCAAACGCGCCCTACAAAATGACATCTGCATTGTGGGTTCTTGAGTTTGGCTTCTTGGGGAAAAGTGCCTCCTTTCAAAGCAACTTGCCTAACTTGCCTGCGGCCTATGCGGGGTTTTTGCCTACAAAAATTCCATAAGGACGAGGATTTCTCCCAGACCAAAGCTGCCCCCTCCTCCAAACCTGGCTGCCATCGGAGGCCCAAACGTGCCCTACAAAATGACATCTGCCAAGTGGGCTCTTGAGTTTGGCTTCTTGGGGAAAAGTGACTCCTTTCAAAACCAACTTGCCTGCGTCCCGTCCCGGGCTTTTGCTACAAAAATTCCATAAGGACGAGCTTTCCTCCCAGACCAAAGCTGCCCCCTCCTCCAAACCTGGCTGCCATCGGAGGCCCAAACGCGCCCTACAAAATGACATCTGCCAAGTGGGCTCTTGAGTTTGGCTTTCTGGGGAAAAGTGCCTCCTTTCGGAGTCAACTTGCCTGCGGCCCATGCAGGGCTTTTGCCTACAAAAATTCCATAAGGACGAGGATTTCTCCCAGACCAAAGCTGCCCCCTCCTCCAAACCTGGCTGCCATCGGAGGCCCAAACGTGCCCTACAAAATGACACCTGCCAAGTGGGCTCTTGAGTTTGGCTTCTTGTGTGGAAGTGCCTCCTTTCAAAGCCAACTTGCCTGCATCCCGTCCTGGGCTTTTGCCTACAAAAATTCCATAAGGACGAGGATTTCTCCCAGACCAAAGCTGCCCCCTCCTCCAAACCTGGCTGCCATCGGAGGCCCAAACGCGCCCTACAAAATTACATCTGCCAAGTGGGCTCTTGAGTTTGGCTTCTTGCGGAAAAGTGCCTCCTTTCAAAGCCAACTTGCCTAACTAGCCTGCGGCCCGTCCTGGGCTTTAGACTACAAAAATTCCATAAGGACGAGGATTTCTCCCAGACCAAAGCTGCCCCCTCCTCCAAACCTGGCTGCCATCGGAGGCCCAAACGCGCCCCACAAAATGACATCTGCATTGAGGGTTCTTGAGTTTGGCTTCTTGCGGAAAAGTGCCTCCTTTCAAAGCCAACTTGCCTAACTTGCCGGCAGCCCATTCTGGGCTTTTGCCTACAAAAATTCCATAAGGACCAGGATATCTCCCAGACCAAAGCTGCCCCCTCCTCCAAACCTGGCTGCCATCGGAGGCCCAAACGTGCCCTACAAAATGACACCTGTCAAGTGGGCTCTTGAGTTTGGCTTCTTGGGGAAATGTGACTCCTTTCAAAACCAACTTGCCTTTGTCCCGTCCCGGGCTTTTGCTACAAAAATTCCATAAGGACGAGGATTTCTCCCAGACCAAAGCTGCCCCCTCCTCCAAACCTGGCTGCCATCGGAGGACCAAACGCGCCCTACAAAATGACACCTGCATTGAGGGTTCTTGATTTTGGCTTCCTGGGGAAAAGTGCCTCCTTTCGGAGTCAACTTGCCTGCGGCCCATGCAGGGCTTTTGCCTACAAAAATTCCATAAGGACGAGGATTTCTCCCAGACCAAAGCTGCCCCCTCCTCCAAACCTGGCTGCCATCGGAGGCCCAAACGCGCCCTACAAAATGACATCTGCCAAGTGGGCTCTTGAGTTTGGCTTCTTGTGGAAAAGTGCCTCCTTTCAAAGCCAACTTGCCTAACTATCCTGCGGCCCGTGCTGGGCTTTTGCCTACAAAAATTCCATAAGGACGAGGATTTCTCCCAGACCAAAGCTGCCCCCTCCTCCAAACCTGGCTGCCATCAGAGGCCCAAACGCGCCCCACAAAATGACATCTGCATTGAGGGTTCTTGAGTTTGGCTTCTTGGGGAAAAGTGCCTCCTTTCGGAGCCAACTTGCCTAACTTGCCTGCGGCCCGTCCTGGGCTTTTGCCTCCAAAAATTCCAGAAGGAAGAGGATTTCTCCCAGGCCAACGCTGCCCCCTCCTCCAAACCTGGCTGCCATCAGAGGCCCAAACGTGCCCTACAAAATGACACCTGCCAAGTGGGCTCTTGAGTTTGGCTTCTTGGGGAAAAGTGCCTCCTTTCAAAGCCAACTTGCCTGCAGCCCGTGCTGGGCTTTAGACTACAAAAATTCCATAAGGACGAGGATTTCTCCCAGACCAAAGCTGCCCCCTCCTCCAAACCTGGCTGCCATCGGAGGCCCAAACGTGCCCTAGAAAATGACACCTGCCAAGTGGGCTCTTGAGTTTGGCTTCTTGGGGAAAAGTGCCTCCTTTCGAAGCCAACTTGCCTAACTAGCCTGCGGCCCGTGCTGGGCTTTTGCCTACAAAAATTCCATAAGGACGAGGATTTCTCCCAGACCAAAGCTGCCCCCTCCGCGAAACCTGGCTGCCATTGGAGGCCCAAACGCGCCCTACAAAATGACATCTGCCAAGTGGGCTCTTGAGTTTGGCTTCTTGGGGGAAAGTGCCTCCTTTCAAAGCCAACTTGCCAAACTAGCCTGCGGCCCGTGCTGGGCTTTAGACTACAAAAATTCCATAAGGACGAGGATTTCTCCCAGACCAAAGCTGCCCCCTCCTCCAAACCTGGCTGCCATCAGAGGCCCAAACGCGCCCCACAAAATGACACCTGCATTGAGGGTTCTTGAGTTTGGCTTCCTGGGGAAAAGTGCCTCCTTTCGGAGTCAACTTGCCTGCGGCCCATGCAGGGCTTTTGCCTACAAAAATTCCAGAAGGACGAGGATTTCTCCCAGACCAAAGCTGCCCCCTCCTCCAAACCTGGCTGCCATCGGAGGCCCAAACGTGCCCTACAAAATGACACCTGCCAAGTGGGCTCTTGAGTTTGGCTTCTTGGGTGGAAGTGCCTCCTTTCAAAGCCAACTTGCCTGCGGCCCGTCCTGGGCTTTTGCCTACAAAAATTCCATAAGGACGAGGATTTCTCCCAGACCAAAGCTGCCCCCTCCTCCAAACCTAGCTGCCATCGGTGGCCCAAACGCGCCCTACAAAATGACACCTGCCAAGTGGGCTCTTGAGTTTGGCTTCTTGGGGAAAAGTGCCTCCTTTCGGAGCCAAATTGCCTAACTTGCCTGCGGCCCGTCCTGGGCTTTTGCTACAAAAATTCCATAAGGACGAGGATTTCTCCCAGACCAAAGCTGCCCCCTCCTCCAAACCTGGCTGCCATCGGAGGCCCAAACGCGCCCTACAAAATGACATCTGCATTGTGGGTTCTTGAGTTTGGCTTCTTGGGGAAAAGTGCCTCCTTTCAAAGCAACTTGCCTAACTTGCCTGCGGCCTATGCGGGGTTTTTGCCTACAAAAATTCCATAAGGACGAGGATTTCTCCCAGACCAAAGCTGCCCCCTCCTCCAAACCTGGCTGCCATCGGAGGCCCAAACGTGCCCTACAAAATGACATCTGCCAAGTGGGCTCTTGAGTTTGGCTTCTTGGGGAAAAGTGACTCCTTTCAAAACCAACTTGCCTGCGTCCCGTCCCGGGCTTTTGCTACAAAAATTCCATAAGGACGAGCTTTCCTCCCAGACCAAAGCTGCCCCCTCCTCCAAACCTGGCTGCCATCGGAGGCCCAAACGCGCCCTACAAAATGACATCTGCCAAGTGGGCTCTTGAGTTTGGCTTTCTGGGGAAAAGTGCCTCCTTTCGGAGTCAACTTGCCTGCGGCCCATGCAGGGCTTTTGCCTACAAAAATTCCATAAGGACGAGGATTTCTCCCAGACCAAAGCTGCCCCCTCCTCCAAACCTGGCTGCCATCGGAGGCCCAAACGTGCCCTACAAAATGACATCTGCCAAGTGGGCTCTTGAGTTTGGCTTCTTGGGTGGAAGTGCCTCCTTTCAAAGCCAACTTGCCTGCGGCCCGTCCTGGGCTTTTGCCTACAAAAATTCCAGAAGGACGAGGATTTCTCCCAGACCAAAGCTGCCCCCTCCTCCAAACCTGGCTGCCATCGGAGGCCCAAACGTGCCCTACAAAATGACATCTGCCAAGTGGGCTCTTGAGTTTGGCTTCTTGCGGAAAAGTGCCTCCTTTCAAAGCCAACTTGCCTAACTAGCCTGCGGCCCATTCTGGGCTTTTACCTACAAAAATTCCATAAGGACGAGGATTTCTCCCAGAACAAAGCTGCCCCCTCCTCCAAACCTGGCTGCCATCGGAGGCCCAAACGCGCCCTACAAAATGACATCTGCCAAGTGGGCTCTTGAGTTTGGCTTCTTGGGGGAAAGTGCCTCCTTTCAAAGCCAACTTGCCGGCGGCCCATGCAGGGCTTTTGCCTACAAAAATTCCATAAGAACGAGGATTTCTCACAGACCAAAGCTGCCCCCTCCTCCAAACCTGGCTGCCATCGGAGGCCCAAACGCGCCCTACAAAATGACATCTGCCAAGTGGGCTCTTGAGTTTGGCTTCTTGCGGAAAAGTGCCTCCTTTCAAAGCCAACTTGCCTAACTAGCCTGCAGCCCATTCTGGGCTTTAGACTACAAAAATTCAATAAGGACGAGGATTTCTCCCAGACCAAAGCTGCCCCCTCCTCCAAACCTAGCTGCCATCGGTGGCCCAAACGCGCCCTACAAAATGACATCTGCCAAGTGGGCTCCTGAGTTTGGCTTCTTGGGGGAAAGTGCCTCCTTTCAAAGCCAACTTGCCTGCAGCCCGTGCTGGGCTTTAGACTACAAAAATTCCATAAGGACGAGGATTTCTCCCAGACCAAAGCTGCCCCCTCCTCCAAAACTGGCTGCCATCGGAGGCCCAAACGCGCCCCACAAAATGACATCTGCATTGAGGGTTCTTGAGTTTGGCTTCTTGGGGAAAAGTGCCTCCTTTCGGAGCCAACTTGCCTAACTTGCCTGCGGCCCAACCTGGGCTTCTGCCTCCAAAAATTCCATAAGGACGAGGATTTCTCCCAGACCAAAGCTGCCCCCTCCTCCAAACCTGGCTGCCATCGGAGGCCCAAACGCGCCCCACAAAATGACATCTGCATTGAGTGTTCTTGAGTTTGGCTTCTTGGGGAAAAGTGCCTCCTTTCGGAGTCAACTTGCCTAACTTGCCTGCGGCCCATGCGGGGTTTTTGCCTACAAAAATTCCATAAGGACGAGGATTTCTCCCAGACCAAAGCTGCCCCCTCCTCCAAACCTGGCTGACATCGGAGGCCCAAACGCGCCCTGCAAAATGACACCTGCCAAGTGGGCTCTTGAGTTTGGCTTCTTGGGGAAAAGTGACTCCATTCAAAACCAACTTGCCTGCGTCCCGTCCCGGGCTTTTGCTACAAAAATTTCATAAGGACGAGGATTCCTCCCAGACCAAAGCTGCCCCCTCCTCCAAACCTGGCTGCCATCGGAGGCCCAAACGCGCCCTACAAAATGACATCTGCCAAGTGGGCTCTTGAGTTTGGCTTCTTGGGGAAAAGTGCCTCCTTTCGGAGTCAACTTGCCGACGGCCCATGCAGGGCTTTTGCCTACAAAAATTCCATAAGGACGAGGATTTCTCCCAGACCAAAGCTGCCCCCTCCTCCAAACCTGGCTGCCATCGGAGGCCCAAACGCGCCCTACAAAATGACATCTGCCAAGTGGGCTCTTGAGTTTGGCTTCTTGGGGGAAAGTGCCTCCTTTCAAAGCCAACTTGCCTGCATCCCGTCCTGGGCTTTTGCCTACAAAAATTCCATAAGGACGAGGATTTCTCCGAGAAGAAAGCTGCCCCCTCCTCCAAACCTGGCTGCCATCGGAGGTCCAAACGCGCCCTACAAAATGACATCTGCATTGTGGGTTCTTGAGTTTGGCTTCTTGGGGAAAAGTGCCTCCTTTCGGAGCCAACTTGCCTAACTTGCCTGCGGCCCGTCCTGGGCTTTTGAGTACAAAAATTCCAGAAGGACGAGGATTTCTCCCAGACCAAAGCTGCCCCCTCCTCCAAACCTGGCTGCCATCGGAGGCCCAAACGCACCCTACAAAATGACATCTGCATTGTGGGTTCTTGAGTTTGGCTTCTTGGGGAAAAGTGCCTCCTTTCAAAGCCAACTTGCCTAACTTGCCTGCGGCCCGTCCTGCGCTTTTGCCTACAAAAATTCCAGAAGGACAAGGATTTCTCCCAGACCAAAGCTGCTCCCTCCTCCAAACCTGGCTGCCATCGGAGGCCCAAACGCGCCCTACAAAATGACATCTGCCAAGTGGGCTCTTGAGTTTGGCTTCTTGCGGAAAAGTGACTCCTTTCAAAACCAACTTGCCTGCGTCCCGTCCCGGACGTTTGCTACAAAAATTCCATAAGGACGAGGATTTCTCCCAGGCCAAAGCTGCCCCCTCCGCCAAACCTGGCGGCCATCGGAGGCCCAAACGCGCCCTACAAAATGACATCTGCCAAGCGGGCTCTTGAGTTTGGCTTCTTGGGGAAAAGTGCCTCCTTTCGGAGTCAACTTGCCGGCGGCCCATGCAGGGCTTTTGCCTCCAAAAATTCCATAAGGACGAGGATTTCTCCCAGACCAAAGCTGCCCCCTCCTCCAAACCTGGCTGCCATCGGAGGCCCAAACGCGCCCTACAAAATGACACCTGCCAAGTGGGCTCTTGAGTTTGGCTTCTTGGGGAAAAGTGCCTCCTTTCGGAGCCAACTTGCCTAACTAGCCTGCGTCCCGTCCTGGGCTTTTGCCTACAAAAATTCCATAAGGACGAGGATTTCTCCCAGACCAAAGCTGCCCCCTCCTCCAAACCTGGCTGCCATCAGAGGCACAAACGCGCCCTACAAAATGACATCTGCCAAGTGGGCTCTTGAGTTTGGCTTCTTGGGGAAAAGTGCCTCCTTTCGGAGCCAAATTGCCTAACTTGCCTGCGGCCCGTCCTGGGCTTTTGCCTCCAAAAATTCCATAAGGACGAGGATTTCTCCCAGACCAAAGCTGCCCCCTCCTCCAAACCTGGCTTCCATCGGAGGCCCAAACGCGCCCTACAAAATGACATCTGCCAAGTGGGCTCTTGAGTTTGGCTTTCTGGGGAAATGTGCCTCCTTTCGGAGTCAACTTGCCTGCGGCCCATGCAGGGCTTTTGCCTACAAAAATTCCATAAGGACGAGGATTTCTCCCAGACCGAAGCTGCCCCCTCCTCCAAACCTGGCTGCCATCGGAGGCCCAAACGTGCCCTACAAAATGACATCTGCCAAGTGGGCTCTTGAGTTTGGCTTCTTGTGTGGAAGTACCTCCTTTCAAAGCCAACTTGCCTGCGGCCCGTCCTGGGCTTTTGCCTACAAAAATTCAATAAGGACGAGGATTTCTCCCAGACCAAAGCTGCCCCCTCCTCCAAACCTGGCTGCCATCGGAGGCCCAAACGCGCCCCACCAAATGACACCTGCATTGAGGGTTCTTGAGTTTGGCTTCTTGGGGAAAAGTGCCTCCTTTCGGAGTCAACTTGCCTGCGGCCCATGCAGGGCTTTTGCCTACAAAAATTCCAGAAGGACGAGGATTTCTCCCAGACCAAAGCTGCCCCCTCCTCCAAACCTGGCTGCCATCGGAGGCCCAAACGTGCCCTACAAAATGACACCTGCCAAGTGGGCTCTTGAGTTTGGCTTCTTGGATGGAAGTGCCTCCTTTCAAAGCCAACTTGCCTGCGGCCCGTCCTGGGCTTTTCCCTACAAAAATTCCATAAGGACGAGGATTTCTCCCAGACCAAAGCTGCCCCCTCCTCCAAACCTGGCTGCCATCGGAGGCCCAAACGCGCCCTACAAAATGACATCTGCCAAGTGGGCTCTTGAGTTTGGCTTCTTGCGGAAAAGTGCCTCCTTTCAAAGCCAACTTGCCTAACTAGCCTGCGGCCCGTGCTGGGCTTTAGACTACAAAAATTCCATAAGGACGAGGATTTCTCCCAGACCAAAGCTGCCCCCTCCTCCAAACCTGGCTGCCATCGGAGGCCCAAACGCGCCCCACAAAATGACATCTGCATTGAGGGTTCTTGATTTTGGCTTCCTGGGGAAAAGTGCCTCCTTTCGGAGTCAACTTGCCTAACTTGCCTGCGGCCCATGTGGGGTTTTTGCCTACAAAAATTCCATAAGGACGAGGATTTCTCCCAGACCAAAGCTGCCCCCTCCTCCAAACCTGGCTGACATCGGAGGCCCAAACGCGCCCTACAAAATGACACCTGCCAAGTCGGCTCTTGAGTTTGGCTTCTTGGGGAAAAGTGACTCCTTTCAAAACCAAATTGCCTGCGTCCCGTCCTGGGCTTTTGCTACAAAAATTCCATAAGGACGAGGATTCCTCCCAGACCAAAGCTGCCCCCTCCTCCAAACCTGGCTGCCATCGGAGGCCCAAACGCGCCCTACAAAATGACACCTGCCAAGCGGGCTCTTGAGTTTGGCTTCTTGGGGAAAAGTGACTCCTTTCAAAACCAACTTGCCTGCGTCCCGTCCTTTGCTTTTGCTACAAAAATTCCATAAGGACGAGGATTCCTCCCAGACCAAAGCTGCCCCCTCCTCCAAACCTGGCTGCCATCGGAGGCCCAAACGCGCCCTACAAAATGACACCTGCCAAGTGGGCTCTTGAGTTTGGCTTCTTGGGGAAAATTGCCTCCTTTCGGAGTCAACTTGCCGGCGGCCCATGCAGGGCTTTTGCCTACAAAAATTCCATAAGGACGAGGATTTCTCCCAGAACAAAGCTGCCCCCTCCTCCAAACCTGGCTGCCATCGGAGGCCCAAACGCGCCCTACAAAATGACATCTGCATTGTGGGTTCTTGAGTTTGGCTTCTTGGGGAAAAGTGCCTCCTTTCGGAGCCAACTTGCCTAACTTGCCTGCGGCCCGTCCTGGGCTTTTGAGTACAAAAATTCCATAAGGACGAGGATTTCTCCCAGACCAAAGCTGCCCCCTCCTCCAAACCTGGCTGCCATCGGAGGCCCAAACGCGCCCTACAAAATGACACCTGCCAAGTGGGCTCTTGAGTTTGGCTTCTTGGGGAAAAGTGCCTCCTTTCAAAGCCAACTTGCCTAACTTGCCTGCGGCCCGTCCTGGGCTTTTGCCTACAAAAATTCCAGAAGGACAAGGATTTCTCCCAGACCAAAGCTGCTCCCTCCTCCAAACCTGGCTGCCATCGGAGGCCCAAACGCGCCCTACAAAATGACATCTGCCAAGTGGGCTCTTGAGTTTGGCTTCTTGGGTGGAAGTACCTCCTTTCAAAGCCAACTTGCCTGCGTCCTGTCCCGGACGTTTGCTACAAAAATTCCATAAGGACGAGGATTCCTCCCAGACCAAAGCTGCCCCCTCCGCCAAACCTGGCTGCCATCGGAGGCCCAAACGCGCCCTACAAAATGACATCTGCCAAGCGGGCTCTTGAGTTTGGCTTCTTGGGGAAAAGTGCCTCCTTTCGGAGTCAACTTGCCGGCGGCCCATGCAGGGCTTTTGCATCCAAAAATTCCATAAGGACGAGGATTTCTCCCAGACCAAAGCTGCCCCCTCCTCCAAACCTGGCTGCCATCGGAGGCCCAAACGCGCCCCACAAAATGACATCTGCATTGAGGGTTCTTGAGTTTGGCTTCTTGGGGAAAAGTGCCTCCTTTCGGAGCCAACTTGCCTAACTTGCCTGCGGCCCATCCTGGGCTTTTGCCTCCAAAAATTCCATAAGGACGAGGATTTCTCCCAGACCAAAGCTGCCCCCTCCTCCAAACCTGGCTGCCATCGGAGGCCCAAACGCGCCCCACAAAATGACATCTGCATTGAGTGTTCTTGAGTTTGGCTTCTTGGGGAAA
This sequence comes from Cinclus cinclus, assembly GCF_963662255.1. Taxonomy (NCBI): domain Eukaryota; kingdom Metazoa; phylum Chordata; class Aves; order Passeriformes; family Cinclidae; genus Cinclus; species Cinclus cinclus. The sequence continues at coordinate 130,631 of NW_026912199.1, forward strand.
AGTGCCTCCTTTCGGAGTCAACTTGCCTAACTTGCCTGCGGCCCATGCGGGGATTTTGCCTACAAAAATTCCATAAGGACGAGGATTTCTCCCAGGCCAAAGCTGCCCCCTCCTCCAAACCTGGCTGACATCGGAGGCCCAAACGCGCCCTACAAAATGACACCTGCCAAGTGGGCTCTTGAGTTTGGCTTCTTGGGGAAAAGTGACTCCATTCAAAACCAACTTGCCTGCGTCCCGTCCCGGGCTTTTGCTACAAAAATTTCATAAGGACGAGGATTCCTCCCAGACCAAAGCTGCCCCCTCCTCCAAACCTGGCTGCCATCGGAGGCCCAAACGCGCCCTACAAAATGACATCTGCCAAGTGGGCTCTTGAGTTTGGCTTCTTGGGGAAAAGTGCCTCCTTTCGGAGTCAACTTGCCGGCGGCCCATGCAGGGCTTTTGCCTACAAAAATTCCATAAGGACGAGGATTTCTCCCAGACCAAAGCTGCCCCCTCCTCCAAACCTGGCTGCCATCGGAGGCCCAAACGCGCCCTACAAAATGACACCTGCCAAGTGGGCTCTTGAGTTTGGCTTCTTGGGGGAAAGTGCCTCCTTTCAAAGCCAACTTGCCTGCATCCCGTCCTGGGCTTTTGCCTACAAAAATTCCATAAGGACGAGGATTTCTCCGAGAAGAAAGCTGCCCCCTCCTCCAAACCTGGCTGCCATCGGAGGTCCAAACGCGCCCTACAAAATGACATCTGCATTGTGGGTTCTTGAGTTTGGCTTCTTGGGGAAAAGTGCCTCCTTTCGGAGCCAACTTGCCTAACTTGCCTGCGGCCCGTCCTGGGCTTTTGAGTACAAAAATTCCAGAAGGACGAGGATTTCTCCCAGACCAAAGCTGCCCCCTCCTCCAAACCTGGCTGCCATCGGAGGCCCAAACGCACCCTACAAAATGACATCTGCATTGTGGGTTCTTGAGTTTGGCTTCTTGGGGAAAAGTGCCTCCTTTCAAAGCCAACTTGCCTAACTTGCCTGCGGCCCGTCCTGGGCTTTTGCCTACAAAAATTCCAGAAGGACAAGGATTTCTCCCAGACCAAAGCTGCTCCCTCCTCCAAACCTGGCTGCCATCGGAGGCCCAAACGCGCCCTACAAAATGACATCTGCCAAGTGGGCTCTTGAGTTTGGCTTCTTGGGGAAAAGTGACTCCTTTCAAAACCAACTTGCCTGCGTCCCGTCCCGGACGTTTGCTACAAAAATTCCATAAGGACGAGGATTCCTCCCAGACCAAAGCTGCCCCCTCCGCCAAACCTGGCTGCCATCGGAGGGCCAAACGCGCCCTACAAAATGACATCTGCCAAGCGGGCTCTTGAGTTTGGCTTCTTGGGGAAAAGTGCCTCCTTTCGGAGTCAACTTGCCGGCGGCCCATGCAGGGCTTTTGCCTCCAAAAATTCCATAAGGACGAGGATTTCTCCCAGACCAAAGCTGCCCCCTCCTCCAAACCTGGCTGCCATCGGAGGCCCAAACGCGCCCTACAAAATGACACCTGCCAAGTGGGCTCTTGAGTTTGGCTTCTTGGGGAAAAGTGCCTCCTTTCGGAGCCAACTTGCCTAACTAGCCTGCGTCCCGTCCTGGGCTTTTGCCTACAAAAATTCCATAAGGACGAGGATTTCTCCCAGACCAAAGCTGCCCCCTCCTCCAAACCTGGCTGCCATCAGAGGCACAAACGCGCCCTACAAAATGACATCTGCCAAGTGGGCTCTTGAGTTTGGCTTCTTGGGGAAAAGTGCCTCCTTTCGGAGCCAAATTGCCTAACTTGCCTGCGGCCCGTCCTGGGCTTTTGCCTCCAAAAATTCAATAAGGACGAGGATTTCTCCCAGACCAAAGCTGCCCCCTCCTCCAAACCTGGCTTCCATCGGAGGCCCAAACGCGCCCTACAAAATGACATCTGCCAAGTGGGCTCTTGAGTTTGGCTTTCTGGGGAAATGTGCCTCCTTTCGGAGTCAACTTGCCTGTGGCCCATGCAGGGCTTTTGCCTACAAAAATTCCATAAGGACGAGGATTTCTCCCAGACCAAAGCTGCCCCCTCCTCCAAACCTGGCTGCCATCGGAGGCCCAAACGTGCCCTACAAAATGACATCTGCCAAGTGGGCTCTTGAGTTTGGCTTCTTGGGTGGAAGTACCTCCTTTCACAGCCAACTTGCCTGCGGCCCGTCCTGGGCTTTTGCCTACAAAAATTCAATAAGGACGAGGATTTCTCCCAGACCAAAGCTGCCCCCTCCTCCAAACCTGGCTGCCATCGGAGGCCCAAACGCGCCCCACCAAATGACACCTGCATTGAGGGTTCTTGAGTTTGGCTTCTTGGGGAAAAGTGCCTCCTTTCGGAGTCAACTTGCCTGCGGCCCATGCAGGGCTTTTGCCTACAAAAATTCCAGAAGGACGAGGATTTCTCCCAGACCAAAGCTGCCCCCTCCTCCAAACCTGGCTGCCATCGGAGGCCCAAACGTGCCCTACAAAATGACACCTGCCAAGTGGGCTCTTGAGTTTGGCTTCTTGGGTGGAAGTGCCTCCTTTCAAAGCCAACTTGCCTGCAGCACGTCCTGGGCTTTTCCCTACAAAAATTCCATAAGGACGAGGATTTCTCCCAGACCAAAGCTGCCCCCTCCTCCAAACCTGGCTGCCATCGGAGGCCCAAACGCGCCCTACAAAATGACATCTGCCAAGTGGGCTCTTGAGTTTGGCTTCTTGCGGAAAAGTGCCTCCTTTCAAAGCCAACTTGCCTAACTAGCCTGCGGCCCGTGCTGGGCTTTAGACTACAAAAATTCCATAAGGACGAGGATTTCTCCCAGACCAAAGCTGCCCCCTCCTCCAAACCTGGCTGCCATCGGAGGCCCAAACGCGCCCCACAAAATGACATCTGCATTGAGGGTTCTTGAGTTTGGCTTCTTGGGGAAAAGTGCCTCCTTTCGGAGCCAACTTGCCTAACTTGCCTGCGGCCCGTCCTGGGCTTTTGCCTCCAAAAATTCCAGAAGGACGAGGATTTCTCCCAGGCCAAAGCTGCCCCCTCCTCCAAACCTGGCTGCCATCGGAGGCCCAACCGTGCCCTACAAAATGACACCTGCCAAGTGGGCTCTTGAGTTTGGCTTCTTGGGGAAAAGTGACTCCTTTCAAAACCAACTTGCCTGTGTCCCGTCCCGGGCTTTTGCTACAAAAATTCCAGAAGGACGAGGATTTCTCCCAGACCAAAGCTGCCCCCTCCTCCAAACCTGGCTGCCATCGGAGGCCCAAACGCGCCCTACAAAATGACATCTGCATTGTGGGTTCTTGAGTTTGGCTTCTTGGGGAAAAGTGCCTCCTTTCAAAGCAACTTGCCTAACTTTCCTGCGGCCCATGTGGGGTTTTTGCCTACAAAAATTCCATAAGGACGAGGATTTCTCCCAGACCAAAGCTGCCCCCTCCTCCAAACCTGGCTGCCATCGGAGGCCCAAACGCGCCCTACAAAATGACACCTGCCAAGTGGGCTCTTGAGTTTGGCTTCTTGGGGAAAAGTGCCTCCTTTCAAAACCAACTTGCCTGCGTCCCGTCCCGGGCTTTTGCTACAAAAATTCCATAAGGACGAGGATTCCTCCCAGACCAAAGCTGCCCCCTCCTCCAAACCTGGCTGCCATCGGAGGTCCAAACGCGCCCTACAAAATGACATCTGCCAAGTGGGCTCTTGAGTTTGGCTTCTTGGGGAAAAGTGCCTCCTTTCGGAGCCAACTTGCCTAACTTGCCTGCGGCCCGTCCTGGGCTTTTGAGTACAAAAATTCCAGAAGGACGAGGATTTCTCCCAGACCAAAGCTGCCCCCTCCTCCAAACCTGGCTGCCATCGGAGGCCCAAACGCACCCTACAAAATGACATCTGCATTGTGGGTTCTTGAGTTTGGCTTCTTGGGGAAAAGTGCCTCCTTTCAAAGCCAACTTGCCTAACTTGCCTGCGGCCCGTCCTGGGCTTTTGCCTACAAAAATTCCAGAAGGACAAGGATTTCTCCCAGACCAAAGCTGCTCCCTCCTCCAAACCTGGCTGCCATCGGAGGCCCAAACGCGCCCTACAAAATGACATCTGCCAAGTGGGCTCTTGAGTTTGGCTTCTTGGGGAAAAGTGACTCCTTTCAAAACCAACTTGCCTGCGTCCCGTCCCGGACGTTTGCTGCAAAAATTCCATAAGGACGAGGATTCCTCCCAGACCAAAGCTGCCCCCTCCTCCAAACCTGGCTGCCATCGGAGGCCCAAACGCGCCCTACAAAATGACATCTGCCAAGCGGGCTCTTGAGTTTGGCTTCTTGGGGAAAAGTGCCTCCTTTCGGAGTCAACTTGCCGGCGGCCCATGCAGGGCTTTTGCCTCCAAAAATTCCATAAGGACGAGGATTTCTCCCAGACCAAAGCTGCCCCCTCCTCCAAACCTGGCTGCCATCGGAGGCCCAAACGCGCCCTACAAAATGACACCTGCCAAGTGGGCTCTTGAGTTTGGCTTCTTGGGGAAAAGTGCCTCCTTTCGGAGCCAACTTGCCTAACTAGCCTGCGTCCCGTCCTGGGCTTTTGCCTACAAAAATTCCATAAGGACGAGGATTTCTCCCAGACCAAAGCTGCCCCCTCCTCCAAACCTGGCTGCCATCAGAGGCACAAACGCGCCCCACAAAATGACATCTTCCAAGTGGGCTCTTGAGTTTGGCTTCTTGGGGAAAAGTGCCTCCTTTCGGAGCCAAATTGCCTAACTTGCCTGCGGCCCGTCCTGGGCTTTTGCCTCCAAAAATTCAATAAGGACGAGGATTTCTCCCAGACCAAAGCTGCCCCCTCCTCCAAACCTGGCTTCCATCGGAGGCCCAAACGCGCCCTACAAAATGACATCTGCCAAGTGGGCTCTTGAGTTTGGCTTTCTGGGGAAATGTGCCTCCTTTCGGAGTCAACTTGCCTGTGGCCCATGCAGGGCTTTTGCCTACAAAAATTCCATAAGGACGAGGATTTCTCCCAGACCAAAGCTGCCTCCTCCTCCAAACCTGGCTGCCATCGGAGGCCCAAACGTGCCCTACAAAATGACATCTGCCAAGTGGGCTCTTGAGTTTGGCTTCTTGGGTGGAAGTACCTCCTTTCAAAGCCAACTTGCCTGCGGCCCGTCCTGGGCTTTTGCCTACAAAAATTCAATAAGGACGAGGATTTCTCCCAGACCAAAGCTGCCCCCTCCTCCAAACCTGGCTGCCATCGGAGGCCCAAACGCGCCCCACCAAATGACACCTGCATTGAGGGTTCTTGAGTTTGGCTTCTTGGGGAAAAGTGCCTCCTTTCGGAGTCAACTTGCCTGCGGCCCATGCAGGGCTTTTGCCTACAAAAATTCCAGAAGGACGAGGATTTCTCCCAGACCAAAGCTGCCCCCTCCTCCAAACCTGGCTGCCATCGGAGGCCCAAACGTGCCCTACAAAATGACACCTGCCAAGTGGGCTCTTGAGTTTGGCTTCTTGGGTGGAAGTGCCTCCTTTCAAAGCCAACTTGCCTGCAGCACGTCCTGGGCTTTTCCCTACAAAAATTCCATAAGGACGAGGATTTCTCCCAGACCAAAGCTGCCCCCTCCTCCAAACCTGGCTGCCATCGGAGGCCCAAACGCGCCCTACAAAATGACATCTGCCAAGTGGGCTCTTGAGTTTGGCTTCTTGCGGAAAAGTGCCTCCTTTCAAAGCCAACTTGCCTAACTAGCCTGCGGCCCGTGCTGGGCTTTAGACTACAAAAATTCCATAAGGACGAGGATTTCTCCCAGACCAAAGCTGCCCCCTCCTCCAAACCTGGCTGCCATCGGAGGCCCAAACGCGCCCCACAAAATGACATCTGCATTGAGGGTTCTTGAGTTTGGCTTCTTGGGGAAAAGTGCCTCCTTTCGGAGCCAACTTGCCTAACTTGCCTGCGGCCCGTCCTGGGCTTTTGCCTCCAAAAATTCCAGAAGGACGAGGATTTCTCCCAGGCCAAAGCTGCCCCCTCCTCCAAACCTGGCTGCCATCGGAGGCCCAACCGTGCCCTACAAAATGACACCTGCCAAGTGGGCTCTTGAGTTTGGCTTCTTGGGGAAAAGTGACTCCTTTCAAAACCAACTTGCCTGTGTCCCGTCCCGGGCTTTTGCTACAAAAATTCCAGAAGGACGAGGATTTCTCCCAGACCAAAGCTGCCCCCTCCTCCAAACCTGGCTGCCATCGGAGGCCCAAACGCGCCCTACAAAATGACATCTGCATTGTGGGTTCTTGAGTTTGGCTTCTTGGGGAAAAGTGCCTCCTTTCAAAGCAACTTGCCTAACTTTCCTGCGGCCCATGTGGGGTTTTTGCCTACAAAAATTCCATAAGGACGAGGATTTCTCCCAGACCAAAGCTGCCCCCTCCTCCAAACCTGGCTGCCATCGGAGGCCCAAACGCGCCCTACAAAATGACACCTGCCAAGTGGGCTCTTGAGTTTGGCTTCTTGGGGAAAAGTGCCTCCTTTCAAAACCAACTTGCCTGCGTCCCGTCCCGGGCTTTTGCTACAAAAATTCCATAAGGACGAGGATTCCTCCCAGACCAAAGCTGCCCCCTCCTCCAAACCTGGCTGCCATCGGAGGCCCAAACGCGCCCTACAAAATGACATCAGCCAAGTGGGCTCTTGAGTTTGGCTTTCTGGGGAAATGTGCCTCCTTTCGGAGTCAACTTGCCTGCGGCCCATGCAGGGCTTTTGCCTACAAAAATTCCAGAAGGACGAGGATTTCTCCCAGACCAAAGCTGCCCCCTCCTCCAAACCTGGCTGCCATCGGAGGCCCAAACGTGCCCTACAAAATGACACCTGCCAAGTGGGCTCTTGAGTTTGGCTTCTTGGGTGGAAGTGCCTCCTTTCAAAGCCAACTTGCCTGCGGCCCGTCCTGGGCTTTTGCCTACAAAAATTCCATAAGGACGAGGATTTCTCCCAGACCAAAGCTGCCCCCTCCTCCAAACCTGGCTGCCATCGGAGGCCCAAATGCGCCCTACAAAATGACATCTGCCAAGTGGGCTCTTGAGTTTGGCTTCTTGCGGAAAAGTGCCTCCTTTCAAAGCCAACTTGCCTAACTAGCCTGCGGCCCGTGCTGGGCTTTAGACTACAAAAATTCCATAAGGACGAGGATTTCTCCCAGACCAAAGCTGCCCCCTCCTCCAAACCTGGCTGCCATCGGAGGCCCAAACGCGCCCCACAAAATGACATCTGCATTGAGGGTTCTTGAGTTTGGCTTCTTGGGGAAAAGTGCCTCCTTTCGGAGTCAACTTGCCTAACTTGCCTGCGGCCCATGCGGGGTTTTTGCCTACAAAAATTCCATAAGGACGAGGATTTCTCCCAGACCAAAGCTGCCCCCTCCTCCAAACCTGGCTGACATCGGAGGCCCAAACGCGCCCTAGAAAATGACACCTGCCAAGTGGGCTCTTGAGTTTGGCTTCTTGGGTGGAAGTGCCTCCTTTCAAAGCCAACTTGCCTGCGGCCCGTCCTGGGCTTTTGCTACAAAAATTCCATAAGGACGAGGATTTCTCCCAGACCAAAGCTGCCCCCTCCTCCAAACCTGGCTGCCATCGGAGGCCCAAACGCGCCCCACAAAATTACACCTGCATTGAGGGTTCTTGAGTTTGGCTTCCTGGGGAAAAGTGCCTCCTTTCGGAGTCAACTTGCCTGCGGCCCATGCAGGGCTTTTGCCTCCAAAAATTCCATAAGGACGAGGATTTCTCCCAGACCAAAGCTGCCCCCTCCTCCAAACCTGGCTGCCATTGGAGGCCCAAACGTGCCCTACAAAATGACACCTGCCAAGTGGGCTCTTGAGTTTGGCTTCTTGGGTGGAAGTGCCTCCTTTCAAAGCCAACTTGCCTGCGGCCCGTCCTGGGATTTTGCCTACAAAAATTCCATAAGAACGAGGATTTCTCCCAGACCAAAGCTGCCCCCTCCTCCAAACCTGGCTGCCATCGGAGGCCCAAACGCGCCCTACAAAATGACATCTGCCAAGTGGGCTCTTGAGTTTGGCTTCTTGCGGAAAAGTGCCTCCTTTCAAAGCCAACTTGCCTAACTAGCCTGCAGCCCATTCTGGGCTTTTGCCTACAAAAATTCTATAAGGACGAGGATTTCTCCCAGACCAAAGCTGCCCCCTCCTCCAAACCTGGCTGCCATCGGTGTCCCAAACGCGCCCTACAAAATGACATCTGCCAAGTGGGCTCCTGAGTTTGGCTTCTTGGGGGAAAGTGCCTCCTTTCAAAGCCAACTTGCCTGCAGCCCGTGCTGGGCTTTAGACTACAAAAATTCCATAAGGACGAGGATTTCTCCCAGACCAAAGCTGCCCCCTCCTCCAAACCTGGCTGCCATCGGAGGCCCAAACGCGCCCTACAAAATGACATCTGCATTGTGGGTTCTTGAGTTTGGCTTCTTGGGGAAAAGTGCCTCCTTTCAAAGCAACTTGCCTAACTTTCCTGCGGCCCATGTGGGGTTTTTGCCTACAAAAATTCCATAAGGACGAGGATTTCTCCCAGACCAAAGCTGCCCCCTCCTCCAAACCTGGCTGCCATCGGAGGCCCAAACGCGCCCTACAAAATGACACCTGCCAAGTGGGCTCTTGAGTTTGGCTTCTTGGGGAAAAGTGCCTCCTTTCAAAACCAACTTGCCTGCGTCCCGTCCCGGGCTTTTGCTACAAAAATTCCATAAGGACGAGGATTCCTCCCAGACCAAAGCTGCCCCCTCCTCCAAACCTGGCTGCCATCGGAGGCCCAAACGCGCCCTACAAAATGACATCAGCCAAGTGGGCTCTTGAGTTTGGCTTTCTGGGGAAATGTGCCTCCTTTCGGAGTCAACTTGCCTGCGGCCCATGCAGGGCTTTTGCCTACAAAAATTCCAGAAGGACGAGGATTTCTCCCAGACCAAAGCTGCCCCCTCCTCCAAACCTGGCTGCCATCGGAGGCCCAAACGCGCCCTACAAAATGACACCTGCCAAGTGGGCTCTTGAGTTTGGCTTCTTGGGTGGAAGTGCCTCCTTTCAAAGCCAACTTGCCTGCGGCCCGTCCTGGGCTTTTGCCTACAAAAATTCCATAAGGACGAGGATTTCTCCCAGAACAAAGCTGCCCCCTCCTCCAAACCTGGCTGCCATCGGAGGCCCAAACGCGCCCTACAAAATGACATCTGCCAAGTGGGCTCTTGAGTTTGGCTTCTTGCGGAAAAGTGCCTCCTTTCAAAGCCAACTTGCCTAACTAGCCTGCGGCCCGTGCTGGGCTTTAGACTACAAAAATTCCATAAGGACGAGGATTTCTCCCAGACCAAAGCTGCCCCCTCCTCCAAACCTGGCTGCCATCGGAGGCCCAAACGCGCCCCACAAAATGACATCTGCATTGAGGGTTCTTGAGTTTGGCTTCTTGGGGAAAAGTGCCTCCTTTCGGAGTCAACTTGCCTAACTTGCCTGCGGCCCATGCGGGGTTTTTGACTACAAAAATTCCATAAGGACGAGGATTTCTCCCAGACCAAAGCTGCCCCCTCCTCCAAACCTGGCTGACATCGGAGGCCCAAACGCGCCCTAGAAAATGACACCTGCCAAGTGGGCTCTTGAGTTTGGCTTCTTGGGTGGAAGTGCCTCCTTTCAAAGCCAACTTGCCTGCGGCCCGTCCTGGGCTTTTGCTACAAAAATTCCATAAGGACGAGGATTTCTCCCAGACCAAAGCTGCCCCCTCCTCCAAACCTGGCTGCCATCGGAGGCCCAAACGCGCCCCACAAAATTACACCTGCATTGAGGGTTCTTGAGTTTGGCTTCCTGGGGAAAAGTGCCTCCTTTCGGAGTCAACTTGCCTGCGGCCCATGCAGGGCTTTTGCCTCCAAAAATTCCATAAGGACGAGGATTTCTCCCAGACCAAAGCTGCCCCCTCCTCCAAACCTGGCTGCCATTGGAGGCCCAAACGTGCCCTACAAAATGACACCTGCCAAGTGGGCTCTTGAGTTTGGCTTCTTGGGTGGAAGTGCCTCCTTTCAAAGCCAACTTGCCTGCGGCCCGTCCTGGGATTTTGCCTACAAAAATTCCATAAGGACGAGGATTTCTCCCAGACCAAAGCTGCCCCCTCCTCCAAACCTGGCTGCCATCGGAGGCCCAAACGCGCCCTACAAAATGACATCTGCCAAGTGGGCTCTTGAGTTTGGCTTCTTGCGGAAAAGTGCCTCCTTTCAAAGCCAACTTGCCTAACTAGCCTGCAGCCCATTCTGGGCTTTTGCCTACAAAAATTCTATAAGGACGAGGATTTCTCCCAGACCAAAGCTGCCCCCTCCTCCAAACCTGGCTGCCATCGGTGTCCCAAACGCGCCCTACAAAATGACATCTGCCAAGTGGGCTCCTGAGTTTGGCTTCTTGGGGGAAAGTGCCTCCTTTCAAAGCCAACTTGCCTGCAGCCCGTGCTGGGCTTTAGACTACAAAAATTCCATAAGGACGAGGATTTCTCCCAGACCAAAGCTGCCCCCTCCTCCAAACCTGGCTGCCATCGGAGGCCCAAACGCGCCCTACAAAATGACATCTGCCAAGTGGGCTCTTGAGTTTGGCTTCTTGCGGAAAAGTGCCTCCTTTCAAAGCCAACTTGCCTAACTAGCCTGCGGCCCGTGCTGGGCTTTAGACTACAAAAATTCCATAAGGACGAGGATTTCTCCCAGACCAAAGCTGCCCCCTCCTCCAAACCTGGCTGCCATCGGAGGCCCAAACGCGCCCCACAAAATGACATCTGCATTGAGGGTTCTTGAGTTTGGCTTCTTGGGGAAAAGTGCCTCCTTTCGGAGTCAACTTGCCTAACTTGCCTGCGGCCCATGCGGGGTTTTTGCCTACAAAAATTCCATAAGGACGAGGATTTCTCCCAGACCAAAGCTGCCCCCTCCTCCAAACCTGGCTGACATCGGAGGCCCAAACGCGCCCTACAAAATGACATCTGCCAAGTGGGCTCTTGAGTTTGGCTTCTTGGGTGGAAGTGCCTCCTTTCAAAGCCAACTTGCCTGCGGCCCGTCCTGGGCTTTTGCTACAAAAATTCCATAAGGACGAGGATTTCTCCCAGACCAAAGCTGCCCCCTCCTCCAAACCTGGCTGCCATCGGAGGCCCAAACGCGCCCCACAAAATTACACCTGCATTGAGGGTTCTTGAGTTTGGCTTCCTGGGGAAAAGTGCCTCCTTTCGGAGTCAACTTGCCTGCGGCCCATGCAGGGCTTTTGCCTCCAAAAATTCCAGAAGGACGAGGATTTCTCCCAGACCAAAGCTGCCCCCTCCTCCAAACCTGGCTGCCATTGGAGGCCCAAACGTGCCCTACAAAATGACACCTGCCAAGTGGGCTCTTGAGTTTGGCTTCTTGGGTGGAAGTGCCTCCTTTCAAAGCCAACTTGCCTGCGGCCCGTCCTGGGATTTTGCCTACAAAAATTCCAGAAGGACGAGGATTTCTCCCAGACCAAAGCTGCCCCCTCCTCCAAACCTGGCTGCCATCGGAGGCCCAAACGCGCCCTACAAAATGACATCTGCCAAGTGGGCTCTTGAGTTTGGCTTCTTGCGGAAAAGTGCCTCCTTTCAAAGCCAACTTGCCTAACTAGCCTGCAGCCCATTCTGGGCTTTTGCCTACAAAAATTCCATAAGGACGAGGATTTCTCCCAGACCAAAGCTGCCCCCTCCTCCAAACCTGGCTGCCATCGGAGGCCCAAACGCGCCCCACAAAATGACATCTGCATTGAGGGTTCTTGAGTTTGGCTTCTTGCGGAAAAGTGCCTCCTTTCGGAGCCAACTTGCCTAACTTGCCTGCGGCCCGTCCTGGGCTTTTGCCTCCAAAAATTCCAGAAGGACGAGGATTTCTCCCAGGCCAAAGCTGCCCCCTCCTCCAAACCTGGCTGCCATCGGAGGCCCAACCGTGCCCTACAAAATGACACCTGCCAAGTAGGCTCTTGAGTTTGGCTTCTTGGGGAAAAGTGACTCCTTTCAAAACCAACTTGCCTGTGTCCCGTCCCGGGCTTTTGCTACAAAAATTCCAGAAGGACGAGGATTTCTCCCAGACCAAAGCTGCCCCCTCCTCCAAACCTGGCTGCCATCGGAGGCCCAAACGCGCCCTACAAAATGACATCTGCATTGTGGGTTCTTGAGTTTGGCTTCTTGCGGAAAAGTGCCTCCTTTCAAAGCAACTTGCCTAACTTTCCTGCGGCCCATGTGGGGTTTTTGCCTACAAAAATTCCATAAGGACGAGGATTTCTCCCAGACCAAAGCTGCCCCCTCCTCCAAACCTGGCTGCCATCGGAGGCCCAAACGCGCCCTACAAAATGACACCTGCCAAGTGGGCTCTTGAGTTTGGCTTCTTGGGGAAAAGTGCCTCCTTTCAAAACCAACTTGCCTGCGGCCCGTCCCGGGCTTTTGCTACAAAAATTCCATAAGGACGAGGATTCCTCCCAGACCAAAGCTGCCCCCTCCTCCAAACCTGGCTGCCATCGGAGGCCCAAACGCGCCCTACAAAATGACATCAGCCAAGTGGGCTCTTGAGTTTGGCTTTCTGGGGAAATGTGCCTCCTTTCGGAGTCAACTTGCCTGCGGCCCATGCAGGGCTTTTGCCTACAAAAATTCCAGAAGGACGAGGATTTCTCCCAGACCAAAGCTGCCCCCTCCTCCAAACCTGGCTGCCATCGGAGGCCCAAACGTGCCCTACAAAATGACACCTGCCAAGTGGGCTCTTGAGTTTGGCTTCTTGGGTGGAAGTGCCTCCTTTCAAAGCCAACTTGCCTGCGGCCCGTCCTGGGCTTTTGCCTACAAAAATTCCATAAGGACGAGGATTTCTCCCAGAACAAAGCTGCCCCCTCCTCCAAACCTGGCTGCCATCGGAGGCCCAAACGCGCCCTACAAAATGACATCTGCCAAGTGGGCTCTTGAGTTTGGCTTCTTGCGGAAAAGTGCCTCCTTTCAAAGCCAACTTGCCTAACTAGCCTGCGGCCCGTGCTGGGCTTTAGACTACAAAAATTCCATAAGGACGAGGATTTCTCCCAGACCAAAGCTGCCCCCTCCTCCAAACCTGGCTGCCATCGGAGGCCCAAACGCGCCCCACAAAATGACATCTGCATTGAGGGTTCTTGAGTTTGGCTTCTTGGGGAAAAGTGCCTCCTTTCGGAGTCAACTTGCCTAACTTGCCTGCGGCCCATGCGGGGTTTTTGCCTACAAAAATTCCATAAGGACGAGGATTTCTCCCAGACCAAAGCTGCCCCCTCCTCCAAACCTGGCTGACATCGGAGGCCCAAACGCGCCCTAGAAAATGACACCTGCCAAGTGGGCTCGTGAGTTTGGCTTCTTGGGTGGAAGTGCCTCCTTTCAAAGCCAACTTGCCTGCGGCCCGTCCCGGGCTTTTGCTACAAAAATTCCATAAGGACGAGGATTTCTCCCAGACCAAAGCTGCCCCCTCCTCCAAACCTGGCTGCCATCGGAGGCCCAAACGCGCCCCACAAAATTACACCTGCATTGAGGGTTCTTGAGTTTGGCTTCCTGGGGAAAAGTGCCTCCTTTCGGAGTCAACTTGCCTGCGGCCCATGCAGGGCTTTTGCCTCCAAAAATTCCATAAGGACGAGGATTTCTCCCAGACCAAAGCTGCCCCCTCCTCCAAACCTGGCTGCCATTGGAGGCCCAAACGTGCCCTACAAAATGACACCTGCCAAGTGGGCTCTTGAGTTTGGCTTCTTGGGTGGAAGTGCCTCCTTTCAAAGCCAACTTGCCTGCGGCCCGTCCTGGGATTTTGCCTACAAAAATTCCATAAGAACGAGGATTTCTCCCAGACCAAAGCTGCCCCCTCCTCCAAACCTGGCTGCCATCGGAGGCCCAAACGCGCCCTACAAAATGACATCTGCCAAGTGGGCTCTTGAGTTTGGCTTCTTGCGGAAAAGTGCCTCCTTTCAAAGCCAACTTGCCTAACTAGCCTGCAGCCCATTCTGGGCTTTTGCCTACAAAAATTCTATAAGGACGAGGATTTCTCCCAGACCAAAGCTGCCCCCTCCTCCAAACCTGGCTGCCATCGGTGTCCCAAACGCGCCCTACAAAATGACATCTGCCAAGTGGGCTCCTGAGTTTGGCTTCTTGGGGGAAAGTGCCTCCTTTCAAAGCCAACTTGCCTGCAGCCCGTGCTGGGCTTTAGACTACAAAAATTCCATAAGGACGAGGATTTCTCCCAGACCAAAGCTGCCCCCTCCTCCAAACCTGGCTGCCATCGGAGGCCCAAACGCGCCCTACAAAATGACATCTGCATTGTGGGTTCTTGAGTTTGGCTTCTTGGGGAAAAGTGCCTCCTTTCAAAGCAACTTGCCTAACTTTCCTGCGGCCCATGTGGGGTTTTTGCCTACAAAAATTCCATAAGGACGAGGATTTCTCCCAGACCAAAGCTGCCCCCTCCTCCAAACCTGGCTGCCATCGGAGGCCCAAACGCGCCCTACAAAATGACACCTGCCAAGTGGGCTCTTGAGTTTGGCTTCTTGGGGAAAAGTGCCTCCTTTCAAAACCAACTTGCCTGCGTCCCGTCCCGGGCTTTTGCTACAAAAATTCCATAAGGACGAGGATTCCTCCCAGACCAAAGCTGCCCCCTCCTCCAAACCTGGCTGCCATCGGAGGCCCAAACGCGCCCTACAAAATGACATCAGCCAAGTGGGCTCTTGAGTTTGGCTTTCTGGGGAAATGTGCCTCCTTTCGGAGTCAACTTGCCTGCGGCCCATGCAGGGCTTTTGCCTACAAAAATTCCAGAAGGACGAGGATTTCTCCCAGACCAAAGCTGCCCCCTCCTCCAAACCTGGCTGCCATCGGAGGCCCAAACGCGCCCTACAAAATGACACCTGCCAAGTGGGCTCTTGAGTTTGGCTTCTTGGGTGGAAGTGCCTCCTTTCAAAGCCAACTTGCCTGCGGCCCGTCCTGGGCTTTTGCCTACAAAAATTCCATAAGGACGAGGATTTCTCCCAGAACAAAGCTGCCCCCTCCTCCAAACCTGGCTGCCATCGGAGGCCCAAACGCGCCCTACAAAATGACATCTGCCAAGTGGGCTCTTGAGTTTGGCTTCTTGCGGAAAAGTGCCTCCTTTCAAAGCCAACTTGCCTAACTAGCCTGCGGCCCGTGCTGGGCTTTAGACTACAAAAATTCCATAAGGACGAGGATTTCTCCCAGACCAAAGCTGCCCCCTCCTCCAAACCTGGCTGCCATCGGAGGCCCAAACGCGCCCCACAAAATGACATCTGCATTGAGGGTTCTTGAGTTTGGCTTCTTGGGGAAAAGTGCCTCCTTTCGGAGTCAACTTGCCTAACTTGCCTGCGGCCCATGCGGGGTTTTTGCCTCCAAAAATTCCATAAGGACGAGGATTTCTCCCAGACCAAAGCTGCCCCCTCCTCCAAACCTGGCTGCCATCGGAGGCCCAAACGCGCCCTAGAAAATGACACCTGCCAAGTGGGCTCTTGAGTTTGGCTTCTTGGGTGGAAGTGCCTCCTTTCAAAGCCAACTTGCCTGCGGCCCGTCCTGGGCTTTTGCTACAAAAATTCCATAAGGACGAGGATTTCTCCCAGACCAAAGCTGCCCCCTCCTCCAAACCTGGCTGCCATCGGAGACCCAAACGCGCCCCACAAAATTACACCTGCATTGAGGGTTCTTGAGTTTGGCTTCCTGGGGAAAAGTGCCTCCTTTCGGAGTCAACTTGCCTGCGGCCCATGCAGGGCTTTTGCCTCCAAAAATTCCATAAGGACGAGGATTTCTCCCAGACCAAAGCTGCCCCCTCCTCCAAACCTGGCTGCCATTGGAGGCCCAAACGTGCCCTACAAAATGACACCTGCCAAGTGGGCTCTTGAGTTTGGCTTCTTGGGTGGAAGTGCCTCCTTTCAAAGCCAACTTGCCTGCGGCCCGTCCTGGGATTTTGCCTACAAAAATTCCATAAGGACGAGGATTTCTCCCAGACCAAAGCTGCCCCCTCCTCCAAACCTGGCTGCCATCGGAGGCCCAAACGCGCCCTACAAAATGACATCTGCCAAGTGGGCTCTTGAGTTTGGCTTCTTGCGGAAAAGTGCCTCCTTTCAAAGCCAACTTGCCTAACTAGCCTGCAGCCCATTCTGGGCTTTTGCCTACAAAAATTCTATAAGGACGAGGATTTCTCCCAGACCAAAGCTGCCCCCTCCTCCAAACCTGGCTGCCATCGGTGTCCCAAACGCGCCCTACAAAATGACATCTGCCAAGTGGGCTCCTGAGTTTGGCTTCTTGGGGGAAAGTGCCTCCTTTCAAAGCCAACTTGCCTGCAGCCCGTGCTGGGCTTTAGACTACAAAAATTCCATAAGGACGAGGATTTCTCCCAGACCAAAGCTGCCCCCTCCTCCAAACCTGGCTGCCATCGGAGGCCCAAACGCGCCCTACAAAATGACATCTGCCAAGTGGGCTCTTGAGTTTGGCTTCTTGCGGAAAAGTGCCTCCTTTCAAAGCCAACTTGCCTAACTAGCCTGCGGCCCGTGCTGGGCTTTAGACTACAAAAATTCCATAAGGACGAGGATTTCTCCCAGACCAAAGCTGCCCCCTCCTCCAAACCTGGCTGCCATCGGAGGCCCAAACGCGCCCCACAAAATGACATCTGCATTGAGGGTTCTTGAGTTTGGCTTCTTGGGGAAAAGTGCCTCCTTTCGGAGTCAACTTGCCTAACTTGCCTGCGGCCCATGCGGGGTTTTTGCCTACAAAAATTCCATAAGGACGAGGATTTCTCCCAGACCAAAGCTGCCCCCTCCTCCAAACCTGGCTGACATCGGAGGCCCAAACGCGCCCTACAAAATGACACCTGCCAAGTGGGCTCTTGAGTTTGGCTTCTTGGGTGGAAGTGCCTCCTTTCAAAGCCAACTTGCCTGCGGCCCGTCCTGGGCTTTTGCTACAAAAATTCCATAAGGACGAGGATTTCTCCCAGACCAAAGCTGCCCCCTCCTCCAAACCTGGCTGCCATCGGAGGCCCAAACGCGCCCCACAAAATTACACCTGCATTGAGGGTTCTTGAGTTTGGCTTCCTGGGGAAAAGTGCCTCCTTTCGGAGTCAACTTGCCTGCGGCCCATGCAGGGCTTTTGCCTCCAAAAATTCCAGAAGGACGAGGATTTCTCCCAGACCAAAGCTGCCCCCTCCTCCAAACCTGGCTGCCATTGGAGGCCCAAACGTGCCCTACAAAATGACACCTGCCAAGTGGGCTCTTGAGTTTGGCTTCTTGGGTGGAAGTGCCTCCTTTCAAAGCCAACTTGCCTGCGGCCCGTCCTGGGATTTTGCCTACAAAAATTCCAGAAGGACGAGGATTTCTCCCAGACCAAAGCTGCCCCCTCCTCCAAACCTGGCTGCCATCGGAGGCCCAAACGCGCCCTACAAAATGACATCTGCCAAGTGGGCTCTTGAGTTTGGCTTCTTGCGGAAAAGTGCCTCCTTTCAAAGCCAACTTGCCTAACTAGCCTGCAGCCCATTCTGGGCTTTTGCCTACAAAAATTCCATAAGGACGAGGATTTCTCCCAGACCAAAGCTGCCCCCTCCTCCAAACCTAGCTGCCATCGGTGTCCCAAACGCGCCCTACAAAATGACATCTGCCAAGTGGGCTCCTGAGTTTGGCTTCTTGGGGGAAAGTGCCTCCTTTCAAAGCCAACTTGCCTGCAGCCCGTGCTGGGCTTTAGACTACAAAAATTCCATAAGGACGAGGATTTCTCCCAGACCAAAGCTGCCCCCTCCTCCAAACCTGGCTGCCATCGGAGGCCCAAACGCGCCCCACAAAATTACACCTGCATTGAGGGTTCTTGAGTTTGGCTTCCTGGGGAAAAGTGCCTCCTTTCGGAGTCAACTTGCCTGCGGCCCATGCAGGGCTTTTGCCTACAAAAATTCCATAAGGACGAGGATTTCTCCCAGACCAAAGCTGCCCCCTCCTCCAAACCTGGCTGCCATCGGAGGCCCAAACGCGCCCTACAAAATGACATCTGCCAAGTGGGCTCTTGAGTTTGGCTTCTTGGGTGGACGTGCCTCCTTTCAAAGCCAACTTGCCTGCGGCCCGTCCTGGGCTTTTGCCTCCAAAAATTCCATAAGGACGAGGATTTCTCCCAGACCAAAGCTGCCCCCTCCTCCAAACCTGGCTGCCATCGGAGGCCCAAACGCGCCCTACAAAATGACATCTGCCAAGTAGGCTCTTGAGTTTGGCTTCTTGCGGAAAAGTGCCTCCTTTCAAAGCCAACTTGCCTAACTAGCCTGCGGCCCGTGCTGGGCTTTAGACTACAAAAATTCCATATGGACGAGGATTTCTCCCAGACCAAAGCTGCCCCCTCCTCCAAACCTGGCTGCCATCGGAGGCCCAAACGCGCCCCACAAAATGACATCTGCATTGAGGGTTCTTGAGTTTGGCTTCTTGGGGAAAAGTGCCTCCTTTCGGAGTCAACTTGCCTAACTTGCCTGCGGCCCATGGGGGGGTTTTGCCTACAAAAATTCCATAAGGACGAGGATTTCTCCCAGACCAAAGCTGCCCCCTCCTCCAAACCTGGCTGACATCGGAGGCCCAAACGCGCCCTAGAAAATGACACCTGCCAAGTGGGCTCTTGAGTTTGGCTTCTTGGGGAAAAGTGACTCCTTTCAAAACCAACTTGCCTGCGTCCCGTCCCGGGCTTTTGCTAAAAAAATTCCATAAGGACGAGGATTTCTCCCAGACCAAAGCTGCCCCCTCCTCCAAACCTGGCTGCCATCGGAGGCCCAAACGCGCCCCACAAAATTACACCTGCATTGAGGGTTCTTGAGTTTGGCTTCCTGGGGAAAAGTGCCTCCTTTCGGAGTCAACTTGCCTGCGGCCCATGCAGGGCTTTTGCCTACAAAAATTCCAGAAGGACGAGGATTTCTCCCAGAGCAAAGCTGCCCCCTCCTCCAAACCTGGCTGCCATCGGAGGCCCAAACGTGCCCTACAAAATGACACTTGCCAAGTGGGCTCTTGAGTTTGGCTTCTTGGGTGGAAGTGCCTCCTTTCAAAGCCAACTTGCCTGCGGCCCGTCCTGGGATTTTGCCTACAAAAATTCCATAAGGACGAGGATTTCTCCCAGACCAAAGCTGCCCCCTCCTCCAAACCTGGCTGCCATCGGAGGCCCAAACGCGCCCTACAAAATGACATCTGCCAAGTGGGCTCTTGAGTTTGGCTTCTTGCGGAAAAGTGCCTCCTTTCAAAGCCAACTTGCCTAACTAGCCTGCAGCCCATTCTGGGCTTTTGCCTACAAAAATTCCATAAGGACGAGGATTTCTCCCAGACCAAAGCTGCCCCCTCCTCCAAACCTGGCTGCCATCGGAGGCCCAAACGCGCCCCACAAAATGACATCTGCATTGAGGGTTCTTGAGTTTGGCTTCTTGGGGAAAAGTGCCTCCTTTCGGAGCCAACTTGCCTAACTTGCCTGCGGCCCATCCTGGGCTTTTGCTACAAAAATTCCATAAGGACGAGGATTTCTCCCAGACCAAAGCTGCCCCCTCCTCCAAACCTGGCTGCCATCGGAGGCCCAAACGCGCCCTACAAAATGACATCTGCATTGTGGGTTCTTGAGTTTGGCTTCTTGGGGGAAAGTGCCTCCTTTCAAAGCAACTTGCCTAACTTGCCTGCGGCCCATGCGGGGTTTTTGCCCACAAAAATTCCATAAGGACGAGGATTTCTCCCAGACCAAAGCTGCCCCCTCCTCCAAACCTGGCTGCCATCGGAGGCCCAAACGTGCCCTACAAAATGACATCTGCCAAGTGGGCTCTTGAGTTTGGCTTCTTGGGTGGAAGTACCTCCTTTCAAAGCCAACTTGCCTGCGGCCCGTCCTGGGCTTTTGCCTACAAAAATTCCATAAGGACGAGGATTTCTCCCAGACCAAAGCTGCCCCCTCCTCCAAACCTGGCTGCCATCGGAGGCCCAAACGCGCCCCACAAAATGACACCTGCATTGAGGGTTCTTGAGTTTGGCTTCCTGGGGAAAAGTGCCTCCTTTCGGAGTCAACTTCCCTGCGGCCCATGCAGGGCTTTTGCCTCCAAAAATTCCAGAAGGACGAGGATTTCTCCCAGACCAAAGCTGCCCCCTCCTCCAAACCTGGCTGACATCGGAGGCCCAAACGTGCCCTACAAAATGAAACCTGCCAAGTGGGCTCTTGAGTTTGGCTTCTTGGGTGGAAGTGCCTCCTTTCAAAGCCAACTTGCCTGCGGCCCGTCCTGGGCTTTTGCCTACAAAAATTCCATAAGGACGAGGATTTCTCCCAGACCAAAGCTGCCCCCTCCTCCAAACCTGGCTGCCATCGGAGGCCCAAACGCGCCCTACAAAATGACATCTGCCAAGTGGGCTCTTGAGTTTGGCTTCTTGCGGAAAAGTGCCTCCTTTCAAAGCCAACTTGCCTAACTAGCCTGCGGCCCGTGCTGGGCTTTAGACTACAAAAATTCCATAAGGACGAGGATTTCTCCCAGACCAAAGCTGCCCCCTCCTCCAAACCTGGCTGCCATCGGAGGCCCAAACGCGCCCCACAAAATGACATCTGCATTGAGGGTTCTTGAGTTTGGCTTCTTGGGGAAAAGTGCCT
This sequence comes from Cinclus cinclus, assembly GCF_963662255.1. Lineage (NCBI taxonomy): Eukaryota > Metazoa > Chordata > Aves > Passeriformes > Cinclidae > Cinclus > Cinclus cinclus. Next base: position 151,160 of record NW_026912199.1, read on the forward strand.
CCTTTCGGAGTCAACTTGCCTAACTTGCCTGCGGCCCATGCGGGGTTTTTGCCTACAAAAATTCCATAAGGACGAGGATTTCTCCCAGACCAAAGCTGCCCCCTCCTCCAAACCTGGCTGACATCGGAGGCCCAAACGCGCCCTACAAAATGCCACCTGCCAAGTCGGCTCTTGAGTTTGGCTTCTTGGGGAAAAGTGACTCCTTTCAAAACCAACTTGCCTGCGTCCCGTCCTGGGCTTTTGCTACAAAAATTCCATAAGGAAGAGGATCCCTCCCAGACCAAAGCTGCCCCCTCCTCCAAACCTGGCTGCCATCGGAGGCCCAAACGCGCCCTACAAAATGACATCTGCCAAGTGGGCTCTTGAGTTTGGCTTTCTGGGGAAAAGTGCCTCCTTTCGGAGTCAACTTGCCTGCGGCTCATGCAGGGGTTTTGCCTACAAAAATTCCATAAGGACGAGGATTTCTCCCAGACCAAAGCTGCCCCCTCCTCCAAACCTGGCTGCCATCGGAGGCCCAAACGCGCCCTACAAAATGACACCTGCCAAGTGGGCTCTTGAGTTTGGCTTCTAGGGGAAAACTGCCTCCTTTCGGAGTCAACTTGCCGGCGGCCCATGCAGGGCTTTTGCCTACAAAAATTCCATAAGGACGAGGATTTCTCCCAGAACAAAGCTGCCCCCTCCTCCAAATCTGGCTGCCATCGGAGGCCCAAACGCGCCCTACAAAATGACATCTGCATTGTGGGTTCTTGAGTTTGGCTTCTTGGGGAAAAGTGCCTCCTTTCAAAGCAACTTGCCTAACTTTCCTGCGGCCCATGTGGGGTTTTTGCCTACAAAAATTCCATAAGGACGAGGATTTCTCCCAGACCAAAGCTGCCCCCTCCTCCAAACCTGGCTGCCATCGGAGGCCCAAACGCGCCCTACAAAATGACACCTGCCAAGTGGGCTCTTGAGTTTGGCTTCTTGGGGAAAAGTGCCTCCTTTCAAAACCAACTTGCCTGCGGCCCGTCCCGGGCTTTTGCTACAAAAATTCCATAAGGACGAGGATTCCTCCCAGACCAAAGCTGCCCCCTCCTCCAAACCTGGCTGCCATCGGAGGCCCAAACGCGCCCTACAAAATGACATCAGCCAAGTGGGCTCTTGAGTTTGGCTTTCTGGGGAAATGTGCCTCCTTTCGGAGTCAACTTGCCTGCGGCCCATGCAGGGCTTTTGCCTACAAAAATTCCAGAAGGACGAGGATTTCTCCCAGACCAAAGCTGCCCCCTCCTCCAAACCTGGCTGCCATCGGAGGCCCAAACGTGCCCTACAAAATGACACCTGCCAAGTGGGCTCTTGAGTTTGGCTTCTTGGGTGGAAGTGCCTCCTTTCAAAGCCAACTTGCCTACGGCCCGTCCTGGGCTTTTGCCTACAAAAATTCCATAAGGACGAGGATTTCTCCCAGACCAAAGCTGCCCCCTCCTCCAAACCTGGCTGCCATCGGAGGCCCAAACGCGCCCCACAAAATGACATCTGCATTGAGGGTTCTTGAGTTTGGCTTCTTGGGGAAAAGTGCCTCCTTTCGGAGTCAACTTGCCTAACTTGCCTGCGGCCCATGCGGGGTTTTTGCCTACAAAAATTCCATAAGGACGAGGATTTCTCCCAGACCAAAGCTGCCCCCTCCTCCAAACCTGGCTGACATCGGAGGCCCAAACGCGCCCTAGAAAATGACACCTGCCAAGTGGGCTCTTGAGTTTGGCTTCTTGGGTGGAAGTGCCTCCTTTCAAAGCCAACTTGCCTGCGGCCCGTCCTGGGCTTTTGCTACAAAAATTCCATAAGGACGAGGATTTCTCCCAGACCAAAGCTGCCCCCTCCTCCAAACCTGGCTGCCATCGGAGGCCCAAACGCGCCCTACAAAATGACATCTGCCAAGTAGGCTCTTGAGTTTGGCTTCTTGCGGAAAAGTGCCTCCTTTCAAAGCCAACTTGCCTAACTAGCCTGCGGCCCGTGCTGGGCTTTAGACTACAAAAATTCCATATGGACGAGGATTTCTCCCAGACCAAAGCTGCCCCCTCCTCCAAACCTGGCTGCCATCGGAGGCCCAAACGCGCCCCACAAAATGACATCTGCATTGAGGGTTCTTGAGTTTGGCTTCTTGGGGAAAAGTGCCTCCTTTCGGAGTCAACTTGCCTAACTTGCCTGCGGCCCATGGGGGGGTTTTGCCTACAAAAATTCCATAAGGACGAGGATTTCTCCCAGACCAAAGCTGCCCCCTCCTCCAAACCTGGCTGACATCGGAGGCCCAAACGCGCCCTAGAAAATGACACCTGCCAAGTGGGCTCTTGAGTTTGGCTTCTTGGGGAAAAGTGACTCCTTTCAAAACCAACTTGCCTGCGTCCCGTCCCGGGCTTTTGCTAAAAAAATTCCATAAGGACGAGGATTTCTCCCAGACCAAAGCTGCCCCCTCCTCCAAACCTGGCTGCCATCGGAGGCCCAAACGCGCCCCACAAAATTACACCTGCATTGAGGGTTCTTGAGTTTGGCTTCCTGGGGAAAAGTGCCTCCTTTCGGAGTCAACTTGCCTGCGGCCCATGCAGGGCTTTTGCCTACAAAAATTCCAGAAGGACGAGGATTTCTCCCAGACCAAAGCTGCCCCCTCCTCCAAACCTGGCTGCCATCGGAGGCCCAAACGTGCCCTACAAAATGACACTTGCCAAGTGGGCTCTTGAGTTTGGCTTCTTGGGTGGAAGTGCCTCCTTTCAAAGCCAACTTGCCTGCGGCCCGTCCTGGGATTTTGCCTACAAAAATTCCATAAGGACGAGGATTTCTCCCAGACCAAAGCTGCCCCCTCCTCCAAACCTGGCTGCCATCGGAGGCCCAAACGCGCCCTACAAAATGACATCTGCCAAGTGGGCTCTTGAGTTTGGCTTCTTGCGGAAAAGTGCCTCCTTTCAAAGCCAACTTGCCTAACTAGCCTGCAGCCCATTCTGGGCTTTTGCCTACAAAAATTCCATAAGGACGAGGATTTCTCCCAGACCAAAGCTGCCCCCTCCTCCAAACCTGGCTGCCATCGGAGGCCCAAACGCGCCCCACAAAATGACATCTGCATTGAGGGTTCTTGAGTTTGGCTTCTTGGGGAAAAGTGCCTCCTTTCGGAGCCAACTTGCCTAACTTGCCTGCGGCCCATCCTGGGCTTTTGCTACAAAAATTCCATAAGGACGAGGATTTCTCCCAGACCAAAGCTGCCCCCTCCTCCAAACCTGGCTGCCATCGGAGGCCCAAACGCGCCCTACAAAATGACATCTGCATTGTGGGTTCTTGAGTTTGGCTTCTTGGGGGAAAGTGCCTCCTTTCAAAGCAACTTGCCTAACTTGCCTGCGGCCCATGCGGGGTTTTTGCCCACAAAAATTCCATAAGGACGAGGATTTCTCCCAGACCAAAGCTGCCCCCTCCTCCAAACCTGGCTGCCATCGGAGGCCCAAACGTGCCCTACAAAATGACATCTGCCAAGTGGGCTCTTGAGTTTGGCTTCTTGGGTGGAAGTACCTCCTTTCAAAGCCAACTTGCCTGCGGCCCGTCCTGGGCTTTTGCCTACAAAAATTCCATAAGGACGAGGATTTCTCCCAGACCAAAGCTGCCCCCTCCTCCAAACCTGGCTGCCATCGGAGGCCCAAACGCGCCCCACAAAATGACACCTGCATTGAGGGTTCTTGAGTTTGGCTTCCTGGGGAAAAGTGCCTCCTTTCGGAGTCAACTTCCCTGCGGCCCATGCAGGGCTTTTGCCTCCAAAAATTCCAGAAGGACGAGGATTTCTCCCAGACCAAAGCTGCCCCCTCCTCCAAACCTGGCTGACATCGGAGGCCCAAACGTGCCCTACAAAATGAAACCTGCCAAGTGGGCTCTTGAGTTTGGCTTCTTGGGTGGAAGTGCCTCCTTTCAAAGCCAACTTGCCTGCGGCCCGTCCTGGGCTTTTGCCTACAAAAATTCCATAAGGACGAGGATTTCTCCCAGACCAAAGCTGCCCCCTCCTCCAAACCTGGCTGCCATCGGAGGCCCAAACGCGCCCTACAAAATGACATCTGCCAAGTGGGCTCTTGAGTTTGGCTTCTTGCGGAAAAGTGCCTCCTTTCAAAGCCAACTTGCCTAACTAGCCTGCGGCCCGTGCTGGGCTTTAGACTACAAAAATTCCATAAGGACGAGGATTTCTCCCAGACCAAAGCTGCCCCCTCCTCCAAACCTGGCTGCCATCGGAGGCCCAAACGCGCCCCACAAAATGACATCTGCATTGAGGGTTCTTGAGTTTGGCTTCTTGGGGAAAAGTGCCTCCTTTCGGAGTCAACTTGCCTAACTTGCCTGCGGCCCATGCGGGGTTTTTGCCTACAAAAATTCCATAAGGACGAGGATTTCTCCCAGACCAAAGCTGCCCCCTCCTCCAAACCTGGCTGACATCGGAGGCCCAAACGCGCCCTACAAAATGCCACCTGCCAAGTCGGCTCTTGAGTTTGGCTTCTTGGGGAAAAGTGACTCCTTTCAAAACCAACTTGCCTGCGTCCCGTCCTGGGCTTTTGCTACAAAAATTCCATAAGGAAGAGGATCCCTCCCAGACCAAAGCTGCCCCCTCCTCCAAACCTGGCTGCCATCGGAGGCCCAAACGCGCCCTACAAAATGACATCTGCCAAGTGGGCTCTTGAGTTTGGCTTTCTGGGGAAAAGTGCCTCCTTTCGGAGTCAACTTGCCTGCGGCTCATGCAGGGGTTTTGCCTACAAAAATTCCATAAGGACGAGGATTTCTCCCAGACCAAAGCTGCCCCCTCCTCCAAACCTGGCTGCCATCGGAGGCCCAAACGCGCCCTACAAAATGACACCTGCCAAGTGGGCTCTTGAGTTTGGCTTCTAGGGGAAAACTGCCTCCTTTCGGAGTCAACTTGCCGGCGGCCCATGCAGGGCTTTTGCCTACAAAAATTCCATAAGGACGAGGATTTCTCCCAGAACAAAGCTGCCCCCTCCTCCAAATCTGGCTGCCATCGGAGGCCCAAACGCGCCCTACAAAATGACATCTGCATTGTGGGTTCTTGAGTTTGGCTTCTTGGGGAAAAGTGCCTCCTTTCAAAGCAACTTGCCTAACTTTCCTGCGGCCCATGTGGGGTTTTTGCCTACAAAAATTCCATAAGGACGAGGATTTCTCCCAGACCAAAGCTGCCCCCTCCTCCAAACCTGGCTGCCATCGGAGGCCCAAACGCGCCCTACAAAATGACACCTGCCAAGTGGGCTCTTGAGTTTGGCTTCTTGGGGAAAAGTGCCTCCTTTCAAAACCAACTTGCCTGCGTCCCGTCCCGGGCTTTTGCTACAAAAATTCCATAAGGACGAGGATTCCTCCCAGACCAAAGCTGCCCCCTCCTCCAAACCTGGCTGCCATCGGAGGCCCAAACGCGCCCTACAAAATGACATCAGCCAAGTGGGCTCTTGAGTTTGGCTTTCTGGGGAAATGTGCCTCCTTTCGGAGTCAACTTGCCTGCGGCCCATGCAGGGCTTTTGCCTACAAAAATTCCAGAAGGACGAGGATTTCTCCCAGACCAAAGCTGCCCCCTCCTCCAAACCTGGCTGCCATCGGAGGCCCAAACGTGCCCTACAAAATGACACCTGCCAAGTGGGCTCTTGAGTTTGGCTTCTTGGGTGGAAGTGCCTCCTTTCAAAGCCAACTTGCCTACGGCCCGTCCTGGGCTTTTGCCTACAAAAATTCCATAAGGACGAGGATTTCTCCCAGACCAAAGCTGCCCCCTCCTCCAAACCTGGCTGCCATCGGAGGCCCAAACGCGCCCCACAAAATGACATCTGCATTGAGGGTTCTTGAGTTTGGCTTCTTGGGGAAAAGTGCCTCCTTTCGGAGTCAACTTGCCTAACTTGCCTGCGGCCCATGCGGGGTTTTTGCCTACAAAAATTCCATAAGGACGAGGATTTCTCCCAGACCAAAGCTGCCCCCTCCTCCAAACCTGGCTGACATCGGAGGCCCAAACGCGCCCTAGAAAATGACACCTGCCAAGTGGGCTCTTGAGTTTGGCTTCTTGGGTGGAAGTGCCTCCTTTCAAAGCCAACTTGCCTGCGGCCCGTCCTGGGCTTTTGCTACAAAAATTCCATAAGGACGAGGATTTCTCCCAGACCAAAGCTGCCCCCTCCTCCAAACCTGGCTGCCATCGGAGGCCCAAACGCGCCCCACCAAATGACACCTGCATTGAGGGTTCTTGAGTTTGGCTTCTTGGGGAAAAGTGCCTCCTTTCGGAGTCAACTTGCCTGCGGCCCATGCAGGGCTTTTGCCTACAAAAATTCCAGAAGGACGAGGATTTCTCCCAGACCAAAGCTGCCCCCTCCTCCAAACCTGGCTGCCATTGGAGGCCCAAACGTGCCCTACAAAATGACACCTGCCAAGTGGGCTCTTGAGTTTGGCTTCTTGGGTGGAAGTGCCTCCTTTCAAAGCCAACTTGCCTGCGGCCCGTCCTGGGATTTTGCCTACAAAAATTCCAGAAGGACGAGGATTTCTCCCAGACCAAAGCTGCCCCCTCCTCCAAACCTGGCTGCCATCGGAGGCCCAAACGCACCCTACAAAATGACATCTGCCAAGTGGGCTCTTGAGTTTGGCTTCTTGCGGAAAAGTGCCTCCTTTCAAAGCCAACTTGCCTAACTAGCCTGCAGCCCATTCTGGGCTTTTGCATACAAAAATTCCATAAGGACGAGGATTTCTCCCAGACCAAAGCTGCCCCCTCCTCCAAACCTAGCTGCCATCGGTGGCCCAAACGCACCCTACAAAATGACATCTGCCAAGTGGGCTCCTGAGTTTGGCTTCTTGGGGGAAAGTGCCTCCTTTCAAAGCCAACTTGCCTGCAGCCCGTGCTGGGCTTTAGACTACAAAAATTCCATAAGGACGAGGATTTCTCCCAGACCAAAGCTGCCCCCTCCTCCAAACCTGGCTGCCATCGGAGGCCCAAACGCGCCCCACAAAATGACATCTGCATTGAGGGTTCTTGAGTTTGGCTTCCTGGGGAAAAGTGCCTCCTTTCGGAGTCAACTTGCCTGCGGCCCATGCAGGGCTTTTGCCTACAAAAATTCCATAAGGACGAGGATTTCTCCCAGACCAAAGCTGCCCCCTCCTCCAAACCTGGCTGCCATCGGAGGCCCAAACGTGCCCTACAAAATGACACCTGCCAAGTGGGCTCTTGAGTTTGGCTTCTTGGGTGGAAGTGCCTCCTTTCAAAGCCAACTTGCCTGCGGCCCGTCCTGGGCTTTTGCCTCCAAAAATTCCATAAGGACGAGGATTTCTCCCAGACCAAAGCTGCCCCCTCCTCCAAACCTGGCTGCCATCGGAGGCCCAAACGCGCCCTACAAAATGACATCTGCCAAGTGGGCTCATGAGTTTGGCTTCTTGCGGAAAAGTGCCTCCTTTCAAAGCCAACTTGCCTAACTAGCCTGCGGCCCGTGCTGGGCTTTAGACTACAAAAATTCCATAAGGACGAGGATTTCTCCCAGACCAAAGCTGCCCCCTCCTCCAAACCTGGCTGCCATCGGAGGCCCAAACGCGCCCCACAAAATGACATCTGCATTGAGGGTTCTTGAGTTTGGCTTCTTGGGGAAAAGTGCCTCCTTTCGGAGTCAACTTGCCTAACTTGCCTGCGGCCCATGGGGGGGTTTTGCCTACAAAAATTCCATAAGGACGAGGATTTCTCCCAGACCAAAGCTGCCCCCTCCTCCAAACCTGGCTGACATCGGAGGCCCAAACGCGCCCTAGAAAATGACACCTGCCAAGTGGGCTCTTGAGTTTGGCTTCTTGGGGAAAAGTGACTCCTTTCAAAACCAACTTGCCTGCGTCCCGTCCCGGGCTTTTGCTAAAAAAATTCCATAAGGACGAGGATTTCTCCCAGACCAAAGCTGCCCCCTCCTCCAAACCTGGCTGCCATCGGAGGCCCAAACGCGCCCCACAAAATTACACCTGCATTGAGGGTTCTTGAGTTTGGCTTCCTGGGGAAAAGTGCCTCCTTTCGGAGTCAACTTGCCTGCGGCCCATGCAGGGCTTTTGCCTACAAAAATTCCATAAGGACGAGGATTTCTCCCAGACCAAAGCTGCCCCCTCCTCCAAACCTGGCTGCCATCGGAGGCCCAAACGTGCCCTACAAAATGACATCTGCCAAGTGGGCTCTTGAGTTTGGCTTCTTGGGTGGAAGTACCTCCTTTCAAAGCCAACTTGCCTGCGGCCCATGCAGGGCTTTTGCCTACAAAAATTCCATAAGGACGAGGATTTCTCCCAGACCAAAGCTGCCCCCTCCTCCAAACCTGGCTGCCATCGGAGGCCCAAACGCGCCCCACCAAATGACACCTGCATTGAGGGTTCTTGAGTTTGGCTTCCTGGGGAAAAGTGCCTCCTTTCGGAGTCAACTTGCCTGCGGCCCATGCAGGGCTTTTGCCTACAAAAATTCCATAAGGACGAGGATTTCTCCCAGACCAAAGCTGCCCCCTCCTCCAAACCTGGCTGCCATCGGAGGCCCAAACGTGCCCTACAAAATGACATCTGCCAAGTGGGCTCTTGAGTTTGGCTTCTTGGGTGGAAGTGCCTCCTTTCAAAGCCAACTTGCCTGCGGCCCGTCCTGGGCTTTTGCCTACAAAAATTCCATAAGGACGAGGATTTCTCCCAGACCAAAGCTGCCCCCTCCTCCAAACCTGGCTGCCATCGGAGGCCCAAACGCGCCCTACAAAATGACATCTGCCAAGTGGGCTCTTGAGTTTGGCTTCTTGCGGAAAAGTGCCTCCTTTCAAAGCCAACTTGCCTAACTAGCCTGCGGCCCGTGCTGGGCTTTAGACTACAAAAATTCCATAAGGACGAGGATTTCTCCCAGACCAAAGCTGCCCCCTCCTCCAAACCTGGCTGCCATCGGAGGCCCAAACGCGCCCCACAAAATGACATCTGCATTGAGGGTTCTTGAGTTTGGCTTCTTGGGGAAAAGTGCCTCCTTTCGGAGTCAACTTGCCTAACTTGCCTGCGGCCCATGCGGGGTTTTTGCCTACAAAAATTCCATAAGGACGAGGATTTCTCCCAGACCAAAGCTGCCCCCTCCTCCAAACCTGGCTGACATCGGAGGCCCAAACGCGCCCTTCAAAATGACACCTGCCAAGTCGGCTCTTGAGTTTGGCTTCTTGGGGAAAAGTGACTCCTTTCAAAACCAACTTGCCTGCGTCCCGTCCTGGGCTTTTGCTACAAAAATTCCATAAGGAAGAGGATTCCTCCCAGACCAAAGCTGCCCCCTCCTCCAAACCTGGCTGCCATCGGAGGCCCAAACGCGCCCTACAAAATGACATCTGCCAAGTGGGCTCTTGAGTTTGGCTTTCTGGGGAAAAGTGCCTCCTTTCGGAGTCAACTTGCCTGCGGCTCATGCAGGGGTTTTGCCTACAAAAATTCCATAAGGACGAGGATTTCTCCCAGACCAAAGCTGCCCCCTCCTCCAAACCTGGCTGCCATCGGAGGCCCAAACGCGCCCTACAAAATGACATCTGCATTGTGGGCTCTTGAGTTTGGCTTCTAGGGGAAAACTGCCTCCTTTCGGAGTCAACTTGCCGGCGGCCCATGCAGGGCTTTTGCCTACAAAAATTCCATAAGGACGAGGATTTCTCCCAGACCAAAGCTGCCCCCTCCTCCAAACCTGGCTGCCATCGGAGGCCCAAACGCGCCCTACAAAATGACATCTGCATTGTGGGTTCTTGAGTTTGGCTTCTTGGGGAAAAGTGCCTCCTTTCGGAGCCAACTTGCCTAACTTGCCTGCGGCCCGTCCTGGGCTTTTGAGTACAAAAATTCCAGAAGGACGAGGATTTCTCCCAGACCAAAGCTGCCCCCTCCTCCAAACCTGGCTGCCATCGGAGGCCCAAACGTGCCCTACAAAATGACACCTGCCAAGTGGGCTCTTGAGTTTGGCTTCTTGGGTGGAAGTGCCTCCTTTCAAAGCCAACTTGCCTACGGCCCGTCCTGGGCTTTTGCCTACAAAAATTCCATAAGGACGAGGATTTCTCCCAGACCAAAGCTGCCCCCTCCTCCAAACCTGGCTGCCATCGGAGGCCCAAACGCGCCCCACAAAATGACATCTGCATTGAGGGTTCTTGAGTTTGGCTTCTTGGGGAAAAGTGCCTCCTTTCGGAGTCAACTTGCCTAACTTGCCTGCGGCCCATGCGGGGTTTTTGCCTACAAAAATTCCATAAGGACGAGGATTTCTCCCAGACCAAAGCTGCCCCCTCCTCCAAACCTGGCTGACATCGGAGGCCCAAACGCGCCCTAGAAAATGACACCTGCCAAGTGGGCTCTTGAGTTTGGCTTCTTGGGTGGAAGTGCCTCCTTTCAAAGCCAACTTGCCTGCGGCCCGTCCTGGGCTTTTGCTACAAAAATTCCATAAGGACGAGGATTTCTCCCAGACCAAAGCTGCCCCCTCCTCCAAACCTGGCTGCCATCGGAGGCCCAAACGTGCCCCACCAAATGACACCTGCATTGAGGGTTCTTGAGTTTGGCTTCTTGGGGAAAAGTGCCTCCTTTCGGAGTCAACTTGCCTGCGGCCCATGCAGGGCTTTTGCCTACAAAAATTCCAGAAGGACGAGGATTTCTCCCAGACCAAAGCTGCCCCCTCCTCCAAACCTGGCTGCCATTGGAGGCCCAAACGTGCCCTACAAAATGACACCTGCCAAGTGGGCTCTTGAGTTTGGCTTCTTGGGTGGAAGTGCCTCCTTTCAAAGCCAACTTGCCTGCGGCCCGTCCTGGGATTTTGCCTACAAAAATTCCAGAAGGACGAGGATTTCTCCCAGACCAAAGCTGCCCCCTCCTCCAAACCTGGCTGCCATCGGAGGCCCAAACGCACCCTACAAAATGACATCTGCCAAGTGGGCTCTTGAGTTTGGCTTCTTGCGGAAAAGTGCCTCCTTTCAAAGCCAACTTGCCTAACTAGCCTGCAGCCCATTCTGGGCTTTTGCCTACAAAAATTCCATAAGGACGAGGATTTCTCCCAGACCAAAGCTGCCCCCTCCTCCAAACCTAGCTGCCATCGGTGGCCCAAACGCACCCTACAAAATGACATCTGCCAAGTGGGCTCCTGAGTTTGGCTTCTTGGGGGAAAGTGCCTCCTTTCAAAGCCAACTTGCCTGCAGCCCGTGCTGGGCTTTAGACTACAAAAATTCCATAAGGACGAGGATTTCTCCCAGACCAAAGCTGCCCCCTCCTCCAAACCTGGCTGCCATCGGAGGCCCAAACGCGCCCCACAAAATGACATCTGCATTGAGGGTTCTTGAGTTTGGCTTCCTGGGGAAAAGTGCCTCCTTTCGGAGTCAACTTGCCTGCGGCCCATGCAGGGCTTTTGCCTACAAAAATTCCATAAGGACGAGGATTTCTCCCAGACCAAAGCTGCCCCCTCCTCCAAACCTGGCTGCCATCGGAGGCCCAAACGTGCCCTACAAAATGACACCTGCCAAGTGGGCTCTTGAGTTTGGCTTCTTGGGTGGAAGTGCCTCCTTTCAAAGCCAACTTGCCTGCGGCCCGTCCTGGGCTTTTGCCTCCAAAAATTCCATAAGGACGAGGATTTCTCCCAGACCAAAGCTGCCCCCTCCTCCAAACCTGGCTGCCATCGGAGGCCCAAACGCGCCCTACAAAATGACATCTGCCAAGTGGGCTCATGAGTTTGGCTTCTTGCGGAAAAGTGCCTCCTTTCAAAGCCAACTTGCCTAACTAGCCTGCGGCCCGTGCTGGGCTTTAGACTACAAAAATTCCATAAGGACGAGGATTTCTCCCAGACCAAAGCTGCCCCCTCCTCCAAACCTGGCTGCCATCGGAGGCCCAAACGCGCCCCACAAAATGACATCTGCATTGAGGGTTCTTGAGTTTGGCTTCTTGGGGAAAAGTGCCTCCTTTCGGAGTCAACTTGCCTAACTTGCCTGCGGCCCATGGGGGGGTTTTGCCTACAAAAATTCCATAAGGACGAGGATTTCTCCCAGACCAAAGCTGCCCCCTCCTCCAAACCTGGCTGACATCGGAGGCCCAAACGCGCCCTAGAAAATGACACCTGCCAAGTGGGCTCTTGAGTTTGGCTTCTTGGGGAAAAGTGACTCCTTTCAAAACCAACTTGCCTGCGTCCCGTCCCGGGCTTTTGCTAAAAAAATTCCATAAGGACGAGGATTTCTCCCAGACCAAAGCTGCCCCCTCCTCCAAACCTGGCTGCCATCGGAGGCCCAAACGCGCCCCACAAAATTACACCTGCATTGAGGGTTCTTGAGTTTGGCTTCCTGGGGAAAAGTGCCTCCTTTCGGAGTCAACTTGCCTGCGGCCCATGCAGGGCTTTTGCCTACAAAAATTCCATAAGGACGAGGATTTCTCCCAGACCAAAGCTGCCCCCTCCTCCAAACCTGGCTGCCATCGGAGGCCCAAACGTGCCCTACAAAATGACATCTGCCAAGTGGGCTCTTGAGTTTGGCTTCTTGGGTGGAAGTACCTCCTTTCAAAGCCAACTTGCCTGCGGCCCATGCAGGGCTTTTGCCTACAAAAATTCCATAAGGACGAGGATTTCTCCCAGACCAAAGCTGCCCCCTCCTCCAAACCTGGCTGCCATCGGAGGCCCAAACGCGCCCCACAAAATGACACCTGCATTGAGGGTTCTTGAGTTTGGCTTCCTGGGGAAAAGTGCCTCCTTTCGGAGTCAACTTGCCTGCGGCCCATGCAGGGCTTTTGCCTACAAAAATTCCATAAGGACGAGGATTTCTCCCAGACCAAAGCTGCCCCCTCCTCCAAACCTGGCTGCCATCGGAGGCCCAAACGTGCCCTACAAAATGACATCTGCCAAGTGGGCTCTTGAGTTTGGCTTCTTGGGTGGAAGTGCCTCCTTTCAAAGCCAACTTGCCTGCGGCCCGTCCTGGGCTTTTGCCTACAAAAATTCCATAAGGACGAGGATTTCTCCCAGACCAAAGCTGCCCCCTCCTCCAAACCTGGCTGCCATCGGAGGCCCAAACGCGCCCTACAAAATGACATCTGCCAAGTGGGCTCTTGAGTTTGGCTTCTTGCGGAAAAGTTCCTCCTTTCAAAGCCAACTTGCCTAACTAGCCTGCGGCCCGTGCTGGGCTTTAGACTACAAAAATTCCATAAGGACGAGGATTTCTCCCAGACCAAAGCTGCCCCCTCCTCCAAACCTGGCTGCCATCGGAGGCCCAAACGCGCCCCACAAAATGACATCTGCATTGAGGGTTCTTGAGTTTGGCTTCTTGGGGAAAAGTGCCTCCTTTCGGAGTCAACTTGCCTAACTTGCCTGCGGCCCATGCGGGGTTTTTGCCTACAAAAATTCCATAAGGACGAGGATTTCTCCCAGACCAAAGCTGCCCCCTCCTCCAAACCTGGCTGACATCGGAGGCCCAAACGCGCCCTACAAAATGACACCTGCCAAGTCGGCTCTTGAGTTTGGCTTCTTGGGGAAAAGTGACTCCTTTCAAAACCAACTTGCCTGCGTCCCGTCCTGGGCTTTTGCTACAAAAATTCCATAAGGAAGAGGATTCCTCCCAGACCAAAGCTGCCCCCTCCTCCAAACCTGGCTGCCATCGGAGGCCCAAACGCGCCCTACAAAATGACATCTGCCAAGTGGGCTCTTGAGTTTGGCTTTCTGGGGAAAAGTGCCTCCTTTCGGAGTCAACTTGCCTGCGGCTCATGCAGGGGTTTTGCCTACAAAAATTCCATAAGGACGAGGATTTCTCCCAGACCAAAGCTGCCCCCTCCTCCAAACCTGGCTGCCATCGGAGGCCCAAACGCGCCCTACAAAATGACACCTGCCAAGTGGGCTCTTGAGTTTGGCTTCTAGGGGAAAACTGCCTCCTTTCGGAGTCAACTTGCCGGCGGCCCATGCAGGGCTTTTGCCTACAAAAATTCCATAAGGACGAGGATTTCTCCCAGACCAAAGCTGCCCCCTCCTCCAAACCTGGCTGCCATCGGAGGCCCAAACGCGCCCTACAAAATGACATCTGCATTGTGGGTTCTTGAGTTTGGCTTCTTGGGGAAAAGTGCCTCCTTTCGGAGCCAACTTGCCTAACTTGCCTGCGGCCCGTCCTGGGCTTTTGAGTACAAAAATTCCAGAAGGACGAGGATTTCTCCCAGACCAAAGCTGCCCCCTCCTCCAAACCTGGCTGCCATCGGAGGCCCAAACGCGCCCTACAAAATGACACCTGCCAAGTGGGCTCTTGAGTTTGGCTTCTTGGGGAAAAGTGCCTCCTTTCAAAGCCAACTTGCCTAACTTGCCTGCGGCCCGTCCTGGGCTTTTGCCTACAAAAATTCCAGAAGGACAAGGATTTCTCCCAGACCAAAGCTGCTCCCTCCTCCAAACCTGGCTGCCATCGGAGGCCCAAACGCGCCCTACAAAATGACATCTGCCAAGTGGGCTCTTGAGTTTGGCTTCCTGGGGAAAAGTGCCTCCTTTCGGAGTCAACTTGCCTGCGGCCCATGCAGGGCTTTTGCCTACAAAAATTCCAGAAGGACGAGGATTTCTCCCAGACCAAATCTGCCCCCTCCTCCAAACCTGGCTGCCATCGGAGGCCCAAACGTGCCCTACAAAATGACACCTGCCAAGTGGGCTCTTGAGTTTGGCTTCTTGGGGAAAAGTGACTCCTTTCAAAGCCAACTTGCCTAACTTGCCTGTGTCCCGTCCTGGGCTTTTGCTACAAAAATTCCATAAGGACGAGGATTTCTCCCAGACCAAAGCTGCCCCCTCCTCCAAACCTGGCTGCCATCGGAGGCCCAAACGCGCCCCACAAAATGACATCTGCATTGAGGTTTCTTGAGTTTGGCTTCTTGGGGAAAAGTGCCTCCTTTCGGAGCCAACTTGCCTAACTTGCCTGCGGCCCGTCCTGGGCTTTTGCCTCCAAAAATTCCATAAGGACGAGGATTTCTCCCAGGCCAAAGCTGCCCCCTCCTCCAAACCTGGCTGCCATCGGAGGCCCAAACGTGCCCTACAAAATGACACCTGCCAAGTCGGCTCTTGAGTTTGGCTTCTTGGGGAAAAGTGACTCCTTTCAAAACCAACTTGCCTGTGTCCCGTCCCGGGCTTTTGCTACAAAAATTCCATAAGGACGAGGATTTCTCCCAGACCAAAGCTGCCCCCTCCTCCGAACCTGGCTGCTATCGGAGGCCCAAACGTGCCCTACAAAATGACATCTGCCAAGTGGGCTCTTGAGTTTGGCTTCTTGGGTGGAAGTGCCTCCTTTCAAAGCCAACTTGCCTGCGGCCCGTCCTGGGATTTTGCCTACAAAAATTCCATAAGGACGAGGATTTCTCCCAGACCAAAGCTGCCCCCTCCTCCAAACCTGGCTGCCATCGGAGGCCCAAACGTGCCCTACAAAATGACACCTGCCAAGTGGGCTCTTGAGTTTGGCTTCTTGGGTGGAAGTACCTCCTTTCAAAGCCAACTTGCCTGCGGCCGGTCCTGGGCTTTTGCCTACAAAAATTCCATAAGGACGAGGATTTCTCCCAGACCAAAGCTGCCCCCTCCTCCAAACCTGGCTGCCATCAGAGGCCCAAATGCGCCCCACAAAATGACATCTGCCAAGTGGGCTCTTGAGTTTGGCTTCTTGGGGAAAAGTGCCTCCTTTCGTAGCCAACTTGCCTAACTTGCCTGCGGCCCGTCCTGGGCTTTTGCCTACAAAAATTCCAGAAGGACGAGGATTTCTCCCAGACCAAAGCTGCCCCCTCCTCCAAACCTGGCTGCCATCGGAGGCCCAAACGCGCCCTACAAAATGACATCTGCCAAGTGGGCTCTTGAGATTGGCTTCTTGCGGAAAAGTGCCTCCTTTCAAAGCCAACTTGCCTAACTAGCCTGCGGCCCGTGCTGGGCTTTAGACTACAAAAATTCCATAAGGACGAGGATTTCTCCCAGACCAAAGCTGCCCCCTCCTCCAAACCTGGCTGCCATCGGAGGCCCAAACGCGCCCCGCAAAATGACATCTGCATTGAGGGTTCTTGAGTTTGGCTTCTTGGGGAAAAGTTAGGGTTAGGGTTAGGGTTAGGGTTAGGGTTAGGGTTAGGGTTAATCCGGGTTAGGGTTAGGGTTAGGGTTAGGGTTAGGGTTAGGGTTAGGGTTAGGGTTAGGGTTAGGGTTAGGGTTAATCCGGGTTAGGGTTAGGGTTAGGGTTTGGTTAGGGTTAGGGTTAGGGTTAGGGTTAGGGTTAGTCCTAGGGTTAGGGTTAGGGTTAGGGTTCGGCCTAGGGTTAGGGTTAGGGTTAGGATTGGGGTTGGCTTAGGGTTAGGGTTAGGGCTAGGGTTAGGGTTAGGGTTAGGGTTAGGGTTAGGGTTAATCCTAGGGTTAGGGTTAGGCCTAGGTTTAGGGTTCGGGTT